>NC_142008.1:101379730-101454037 GCF_049901715.1 Pseudonaja textilis | reverse complement strand
GGATATATAACATTGCTGAAATATATATTAGGGATTCCTTTCTTGGTCTTGGAGTTTTGCCTCTAGAACGGAAGAAACTCACATGAATATAGTAGATATATATGAACATGCAGACATGTACATAGCCATAGCATTGGTTCTCAATCGTGCTTATATATAAGCATCTTCTGAACATGCAGGCTGAAGAGCAAAAGTTAATCCAAAACTGACAATAAACTAGGAGGCTGCATACTCATAGGTCTTTATAGTTCCAGGCTTTAAAGAATGTAAAGCATTTTGCTTAGAAAAGGGCGGGTGGGGGGCAGGCCATGCCAACATATAAGAGTTAGAACAAAGGATGGAAACTATTCTTTCAGCCAAACATTTGCCTAAGCAAACAAACCACGACAAAGGCAGAAGTTTCCACGTAAACACCCCCAATAATCCCAACCACTCAAAAACTTTTGAAATTCCCAGACTCCCAGAGTACAATGGAAGGGGCAAATTTTGACCAACTTAAAGAAAATATTTGGCTTGACCAAATTGTTACTATCTCAGACCCCAGTGTATAGTAGAAACTGGAAATAAAAAAATGTGCCACCCCTAAGGATTTACTGTATCTCTTAGCTGATTCTTTTAAATATAGCAGTTTAAGCTTTCTGCTATTGCCCACTTTAACTTCCTGTGTTTTTAACATTTTGTTCTCATAACCTAACTCTTCCACCACCCTCCCATTCCTATGTACACACATCCCCTCTCATTCATTTGTTCTCACACCCAAGCACATGCCACTTGCCACAAGAAGCCCTGTAGCCTCAGATATCCAGGCATGGATCTTTTGTCTTTATTAGCACTCCCTGAAATAACTAATAATGATAGTTCACTTCACCAAGCAAGTGCACACAGAAGATACTTTTCAGACTGATTTTTATATCATCCTTGATGCTCTATAAAAATGCAAGATCATTAAAAATTAAAACACAAATATGTTACAGACTCTGTAGTAAAGGAAGCATTAGAATTTACAATTGCTTTAGTCCTTTCCAAAAAATACTTTCATGAACAGTCAATCATTTTCTTTTCCTCATTGTTTCAGTTCTGCTCAACACACATCATCTCTCTTCCCTGTCATTCTAAAGCACACATACACTCAAATGCTACAGTTACAGGCTGAGTGCTCACACAACTACAAATTCTGGTTAGCTGCACAAAAGCTCCCCTCACCAGCTACTAGTTGATATGCTGAAACGGTCATGGCTCCACACCCCAAATTTAACCCTCCAACATGGTATTAAAGTTCTTGAAAGAAAAAGGAAACTAAAAGGGTGAACAAAAAAAAGGAAAACAGAAACAGAAAATAGGGAAAAATTGGGAGTGAAATCACAAAAAGCTAAGAAAGCACAATTCCAAATGGAACAATAAAAGAAATAAGGGGACAGGGAAAGTAGAAAATAGTTAACTTTAGAAACACAAGAGTGAACAAAAAAAGAAAAAAACAAGTAAAAAGAGAGAAAGGGAGAGAAAGAAAAATGAAAAAATAAAATAAGGTTGGGAATCAAATGAAAATGCTGCCGCAGCAAAGTGAAAGGAAGAAAATGAAGAAAAAAGAATGAAAAAAGGAATCGCATATGAAAAGAAAGACAATAAATAAATTTTAAAAAATGAGAGACAATAAGAAACAAAAGAAATGAGAGACTAGGATACAGTACGTCAAAGCAGGGTCCGTGAAAAGTTAGAAACAAAAATAAAACTGGGATTTAAAAAGAAAGAAATAGAGGAGAGAAAAGTGGGGGAAAGTTGGTGGACAACAACCTAACAGGTAAACACGATCTGATTGACATCCACATTTAGCATTCCGGGAATTGTGTCATAAAAAGGGAGGAAATGCGGGCGCGCTGCGCTGAAAGACATCTTACCCCGACTTCCAAAAATATTCAGGAGTTTAACAAAAAACTGACCCATCCCGAGCTCCAAAGCTTCAAAAGCAAACGCTTTTGCCCCCGCCCCTCTATATAGACGCCGCAGGTGCCGCGTCAGAATTAAGACCACCCCCGCCGAGCTCCTCCCTCTTCATTGGAAAACTCTCTCGAAGGGGACGAGAGGGACTCCGCGGAACCCTTGGGTGACGTCAGAATGCGTGGTGGAAACAAGGGATAGAAATGAGGCAGGAAGGCGTGGGGACAAGGACTGGGGCTGCAGGCTGAACTTCTCTTCCTCCAAGGAACTCCGGAGGAGCTCTGTGTGAAAGGGGCGGAGGAGATAAACGGGGTGCTTGCAATTGTGCTGTCTGGCTTGGGAGCTGGGTGTGGAGCTGACGGTATTTGAGGCATGGGTGAATGGTCAGGCAGGGCTGCTTTAGGGGTGTTGGAGCAGCTTTTGAGGCTAGTTTTAGAGTGGACAGTTGCCACCGGAGATCTTCTCTGTGACCAGATCCTGAGTCGTGTTAGGCTTTAAAGGTGACAATCACAGCACCTTCATTTGCAGCCAGAAGCAAACTGGCAAGGAGAACAGTTCTCAAAGTGGAGGTATTTTGCATGGAAGAACTTTGACACTCCCATCACAGGTCTGCATTCTGAACTAATTGACTAATTCAAGGCCAGTCCCATGTACAGCAAGTTGCAACAATCCAAATGGGATTGGGGTGGCGATTAAGCCTCTAGAAGCTGTAAGGAAGTTCTTGCAGTCCTAGGATTGTGGAGGCCCAGGTGTAATTGTACAAAATGCTTCTTAGGCATGGGTGCCATCTGCTCCTGGTGCAGAAGCTGTGAATCTCTAGGAGGACTTCCTCTCTGGGGCCAATTTGTCTTGAGGTGCTGGAGAAACTAGGAGCCCCGTTTCCACAGAGGCATTGCACCGAGGGGTTTCTTGCAAATTTTGCTGTACTGCTTTAAGGATACTAGACCAGTTATTGAACATGTATGCAATTTGTCAGAACTGCAAGACCTGCCTTTGGAAAAAAAATATGACTCCTGATCCATTTAAACTGGGAAAATGAGGCAGTGCCAATTTCGCCCCAGATTAGTGCATTACAGTTTTCAGCAGGACATATAAATTTCAATATTTGGGAGCTGGGGGGAAATTGATAAGAGCTTTGCCAGTTTAACTCCCCATGGTGATTGGAAGACTAGTAAACCTGCCAATTAATCTTTTACAAGATGAATACAGTAAAGCTTTGTCCAAAAACACTGCAGGGTTAGGGTTTGGAGTGGAGGGAACTTTCTCAATGGCACATATAACTTCCCTCTTACTTCATCCCATAATCCATGTCTGTCTCACTGACTTGTCAACTGTTTTTTACCTAGATGTATTAGTCTTCTGGGAGATCAGTAAGCCATATTCAGAAATGGCCTGTGTGTTAGTTATCATCGTGAAGCACCTTTGCTCCAGCAACCGGTCACTCGGTCACTTTAGAACAAGGATCTTCAAACTTGGCAAGTTTAAGACTTGTGGACTTCAACTCCCACAATTCCTGAGCTAACATGACTGGAGGAGGAATTCTGGGAGTTGAAGTCCATATGTCTGAAAGCTGTCAAGTTTGAAGACCCCTGCCTTTAGAAGATGGATAAAACCTTGGTCCCACGCATTCATTCACACTTGCCTAAGTCTGCAGTATCTCACAGCACTTCAAGGCCCATTGGTGATTATTTGTTCTCCATGTGGTGACTTAGGATGAGAGGGAAAACAAAGCCACAGGAACCTAGTTGTTGCTTAAATTTTCCCACAGTAAATTGGTAAGGATAGGTTCACTTGTAAGCCTAGTTACTGAGGCAAATTGTTCTTGGCTATCAGGGAAGTGCAAATTAGGCTTGCACATCTTTCTTCTGACTCAAAAACCAGAGAAAGAGACATTAACATGTCTATGTGAAAAAGCCCTGATCATCAAGGAAGTCAGCTTATGGTTCGATGCTTCCCAGCCTGGATCCAGGCAATAGGGCTATTTCAATAAAGCATGGTTAAATAAGCTATAGGCCAGGGAGTTGAGTGTGCCCAGTGGGGATTTAAATGCTTAGGGCTCCAGTCAAGGATTTGTGAAATGTCTCTGAGGAAAAATAGATTTAAAGATTGCTGAGTGCATTAGCAAGAGGGCTTCATCCAAGAATCTTTTCCTACCTTAATCCATTGTATTACTTCTTCCCCTGCAATTGTTTCTCTTAAAGCAAAAGCGGGGGAGGGAGAGGCAGGAAAGTGGGGAGATTTAACACTTCCTCTCAATAATGTAGCAGGAAGTATATTGGCCCTTTCTCAGTGTTTTATGACCATCTTCACCAGTCTAATACAGCTTTGGGGAGGGCTATTTAAAGTAGGGGAGTGACCTAAATAATCTACAAACCATCATTCCATTCCCTGTAATCCAGTGGAGAAATCTAATTGCAGATGCCCTAGATAGACTAGATAGACTAGTCCCTCAAATGGGTTATGTTCACACAACCCACATATATTGATTTAAATCCAAGTTGCAAAATATAAAGACCTTGTCCTTGTAAGAAACATAACTTTTATTTTCCAAAACTTACATCACAGTTTTTAAAACCTGAAAAGATCAAATTATTTTGATTTGGCTATCTTAGACTTAGTTAATTCTAATTAGTTAATTCTAATTAGTTAATTCTATTAATTATATCTATTTTTCTTGTAGACCGATTTTTAAAGAATGAGAGGGATTAGTTTACCATGCAAGATTGCTATTCAGTGGACATGCATGGTTGAAATTCTGGATTTGAATCTCATTGCTTTTTTGTTCCTGATGCTCTTGAAATATAATTTCCAGCAAAGAGTTTTTTGCTGTCTGGTCAAATGTTTTGCAGTGTGGAGATAGATACATTTTTCAGAAAATTGAACATTATTGAAAAGTAATATATCTTGGGGTGGAAGGTTAAGCCCTATTGTCCTACTTAAATCATCCTATCATTTCAGCCTACTACCTAGAATCTGAGCTTTTAAAATTGAGAAATGGTATCTCTTGATTGACTCATGTTTGTGAAGGGAGTTAACAATATTATTTGTAGTATGAAAAATGTTTATTTTTGGAGTAGAAACAGGCTCCTTCACTATATGAGAAATTAAATTTCTTAAAATGAGAATGTGACACCTGGATTTGAACCAGAGATCTCTTGATCAGGAGTCAAATGCTTTACTGCTGAGCTATAAAGCCTTGGTCTTTTGATTTTGTTGTTGCTGGCATCTTTGTGGTGTTGGAAGAAATTTCCTGAGTTCATTTCCCTGCTGAGAAGTAGTCACCATGCTTAGAAGAAATAAGCAAGAAAGCCAGAAAAGAGATCCTTTAATTGAGGAAGGCAATAAAAATAGTGACGCAGCTCAAGCAAGCTGATTGGCATGATACATTTATTGATTTTTATACCCATTTTCTCTTTGAAGTTTGTGTTCTTTGAAGAGATTTTGTGTGTGCCTTTCGTTAAGGTGATTGCTCTGAGTTCTTAATGGGTTTGTCTTGTTCCTGGGACTTTATCTTTCTTATCCTTCTAATTCTGCTAGGAAAGGGGGAATTCCAGGTGAGTTATTTTAGTTGGTTTGAGTCTTTCAGGATCTACCTCATAGTCTAGTGTTGTTGTTTTTTGTTATTCCTCGTACTAGCCTTTGACAGTAGCCCAGACTTTTAGTTTACTTTGTTATTTCTGTTAAGGAGTGTTAATGGCTTTTGGCAGCACCCCAGATTTTCAAACAGCTTGAGCTGGGATTTTTGCTTAGGCTTTCTTAAAGGCTGGCACTGTTTTCTGAGATTTCTGGTGCTGTGAGGTTTCTAGCACTGTCCTTTTTTGGGGTGCACTTCCCACAGTGGTATTCGTTCATTATATTGAAGTAGAAGATTTTTCTGTAAATTATGTTAGTTTTTTATGTGAAGTAAGAATGTTCTTCTCTAAAAGGAATGACTGAACAAGTGTTTCCTTTATTTTGTTTTCAAGTTACTAAGTCTTAAGAATGGTTATTCATATTTTAAAATAATAAATTGTATCCTCTCCAGGTACTACAAACTTTAACTCCTGTAATAAAAAGCCACATTAGTTGGACATTATTGGTAATCCAAGAAATAGGAATTCAACAGTTTGAAAGAGAGCTATTTAAAACAACACACAAAAACTTATGATGATAAAATATCACACAAATGAAAGATAGTGTATCCAATAGATTATCCTCTTAAATATAGGTCATTTTCATGGAAAGGAAGGTATATGGAGGTTGATATATAAATGGTGGTGGTGGAAGATCTGCTTATTATGAATTGTATCTGCATATCTAGTGAGTACTGCTACCCAAACCAGGGTTAACTGATCTTTTTGCTCTCCAAAAAAAATGCAGGAAGCCCTAATACAGTAGTGTAGTCCAATGTTTTTCAACTTTGGCAGCTTGAAGATGTGTGATCTTCAACTCCCAGAATTCCCCAGCCAGCCATGCAGGGTTGGGCAACCCACAGCCAATAGGTTATGCACTCCTCCAGATATTATTAGTGGTATCACTGATTTTCAGAGGTATAATGTTTACAGTATTGTTTGATGAATAAAATAAAAGGCACATGCATATATGCACACACACATACGCACACACACAGACAGACAGAGCCAGATAATAGTGTGTCTTTAGATATTCTCTTGGAGACCTATTCACATATTTAAAAAAACAGTCCTTGAAACCCCAAAAAATAGTTGACATCAATCCATTTATTATTTTAAGAGTAGCTCCATCTCTTAATGAATTACACATCTCAGATGTTTATTCACAAATGTACAATCAAAATAGATGGTAGACAACTCTATGTACAAATACTATTTACAAGCAATAATATAGCTAATTTCAAAAATACTGTTTCATATTGTCTATTTTTCTTGGCATCTCCAGTCATGTTTTTTCACCTCGTACTCAAAAGGTTTCCTGCAAAAAGACAAAAAGAGGAATAAGATTTTAACTAATACAGTATGGACAAACTTGTGCTTCCCATTGGTTTTAGATTTCATTTCCCATCATCCCTTGCCTTGGTGCTAGCTGGGGAAGATGTTCTGCAGTTGCTCATCCTTGTTTGAATGCTACATGCCAATAAGTTGTGTTAAAGGGAAGTATGTGGGCAGCTGATGTTGGCATACAAAGGCCTTTGTGGTGGCCCATTGCAAGAGCCTAGAACTCTCTCACCAATAATCTTTGTTGCATTAATGCAGTCTCATACTCTCCTTCCAAGAATCTTGATACACCCAAAATCAGCTGCATTGCAATTGCTATGAGATTTGTTTCCACTGCTAGCAATCTCAGCTGCATCAAGATTTCTGGAAGATGGTAAAGGTAACCTCCTAGCATGCAGCCAAAATGGCAGTTTACCCATTGCTGGCAATCTCTTCCCAGGTGGCACAATACTCACTCTCTCTTGGGCTGCATCCGTCTGCATACGAGTCCTTCTAAACAGGGGCACACCTGGTTCATGCTGAATGCAATCCCTCCTTGGGAGACATGGCACATCTCATCTAAAAGCAACCTTTTCTTGCAAACCATTTCCCCATGGATACGGGCACAGCAGGAGCCTGGAGAGCAGTCTTCATTGTGATGACAGCGGGCACCTACAAGGAGCAGGCAAGATAGCATAAATGTGGGGACCTAGCTGAGCCTGAACCGGGGCAGGGGAGAGAGGAAAGGATTTTGAAACCATTATAAATTCATTGAAGTTGACTTCAGCAATGGTTTCAAACTAAAACTACTTTAAATATTGGCATAATTTAGGCATGGATAAAATATTATTTAAAGTGAAAACTAAAGAGTATAAGAATTTTCTTGGTCAAGTTAAGTTTCTCATCAGAAAATGGAACAAATCTTCACACGTTACCTCAAGCATTTTTCCACTGGTATTTGGAAGCTTGTAAAATATGAGAATCTCCCTTCCTAAATTAAGTTTAGCATGAATTCCAACCTCTGGAGAAAATAATAGACAAATCATACATCCAATCCTATTTCATTAATGTTTGTGGTTGCATAATATATATATTCATGGGCACAGGATAAGAATCAAAATAAGAGGCCTGCTTAGCACCTCAAATAATAAAAAAGATATATTTAGATCAGTCCTCTCTAACCTGATGTCTATGACTGCTGGGCATGGTAGATTAAGGAAGACTGCATAAAAGAAAATAAAGAGGCAAAATCTGAACAATTAGGTAGTCCTTAAGGAGCATCTTGATTACAGTGGCATGGACAGAATTTATCAGATAAAGTACTTTCTGAAGGGGTGAAAAAACAGTTTGAAAGCCTAATCCAATATTGTATTGTGCAATAATTTGTCTAAATATGATGTATTGAAATAAATACAGGCTCAGCTGGCCCATCTACTAATGCAAAAACAGGTAGACTATATGATGGCTGATTAACCCAGTGCTTATTAGCACTAGGGCAGAAGTCCATAAGCAGGCTGTCAGAAAAAGAAAAGCAAACTGATCTGAAAAGCAAGCTGACCATTAAAATTTGTGAAAAGGGGGACTTGGGAAGAATAGCCCCAATACTTCTGGAAAGTTCCAGGTCAGGAAATGTTTAAAAAAACAGGATGGTTTTCAGAATAGCATTCTTACCATCTGCAGTGACAAGCTATTCAAACATACATATTTTGCCTAAGCTCTTTAGACTTCCTTTACCTCTGATGAATAGTTCACCCTTCTATAGTTTACCTTCGTGACCCTTAGGTGCAGTCTGCAGGCATTTCCCAAACATACAAGTCAGATTGCTGGCACAGTGGGTATCGTGGCGACAGTATTCTCCTTCTTGCTTAAGTGGCCTGCAAATCTCAAAGTGGAGGTCACAGAAGAACCCCAGTGGACAATCAGTTTCGGGACTGCACACATTTGACTATGTACAAAAGGGAAGGAGAAAAATATTCAGTTAGGTGCCCCACTAATACGGAACTGCTACACTTTAGAATCAGTTTCATACTCATAAATGATTGGGACAGGAAATATTATTTGGTAAAGAGGCCAAAGCTAATCACCAAAACTGTTCACATTGGGGAAATCTGTCATATTTTTTGTCATAACTGGTTTCAAACTGGTTTCAGTTCTAATAGTTCTTAGAACAAACACTTAGATTAATACTGTCAAATAAAATCCAAAATTACTTCATATAAAGGCCTCCAATTAGGTAATGATGGCTGGGATTTGAAGTTACAAATTATGAAAAACCAGAGCAAATTCAATTAAAATATTTTTTTGGTTAAAAAAGCAGTAATTATATAGATTCCAACACCATGCTAAACCACAAATCATGTTTTACAAGTCCTAATACCCGAGTACAGGTTTAGCAAGTGCGTGAACCAAGTCTTATTTCCTATAAAAACAAAGGTTGGTTCCTGAGGAGAGAAAACAATTGGATTATAACTCTGTTGGGACTATAGGGTTATAAAACATGTGGAAGCTTTTGAGAACTCCAGATATATTCCTTAGACTAAGTGGCACAAAAACAGGAACTTGAGCAGTCCTTCCTAGCTTGATATCTTAGTGCAATGTTTCTAGGTCTCATGCTAGCTGAGAAATTCTGGGAGTTAAAACCCACCTGTCTGAAAATTGCTGTGATTGACAAACAATGGATTGGATTATAATCCATACCATTTCCTTACTAGCGTTACCAATAGCCCTGGAGATTACTCTGGTGGAAGACATAAAATGCAATGCTTCTACAGGACATGAAACTGGAAAATATTTTTCTAAACATTGAGCAGGATGAGATGTAGGTTTTTACTTACCATTAGCTCTAGGCTGGATGAAGGTCCAGGGTCTGCAAGAGATGCTAGTTCATTGACACTGTAACCAGGCAAAGTATATATCCAGGCCCATATGTAGCTGTGTGCTGTGGGCAAGAAGCAGAGAAAAGCAAGGAGGCAAAACTGTTTTCCCATCATTATAGCAGCCTTGGTTAAAGCAGTCAACAAGGATGGAGATACTCTCAAGCAAACCTGGGAAAGTTTATATACCCTATCCTATCTCAACCCCTGCTGTTAAAGCTGTTTGCCAATCTAATGGGTAGGAGGAGGAGGTGGTGGTAATCAGGAGTAAGGAGCTTAGCATAATGACTTAGGGGGTGCCACTTCAGGAGCAAAGGAAACCCATGACTCCCTGGGGGAAAGGCAATACTTTCTATCTCCACTCTGGAAACTGCTCCGCCAGCAGCATTAAATGTGGAATAAAGAGTCAACATCCTAAATCAAGAGTAGTGGGGCAGGGAGGAAGGGGGAAGAGAAGCAGACAGACTTATAATTTACAGCTGAAATGTTGGCATCTATCTTACAAGGTCATTTTATTTGTTAATACTATGCACGGGCACATGTACATACACATTATTCTTCCTTCTTTCCAAACTGTGCTGGTACTCTTAAACCCTTTTTAATGAAAATATAAATAACATTCTGGCTACACATGCAAACTTCATGCTTCGGTGTTAACTTTTCCGCTGTCCTTCTTGCACCCCAAATTCCCATCACTTGCATTTTGTAACAACTTTTTAAATTAAGTTTCAGAGGATTTCCAAAGATGACCACAGTTCAAAAATCATACTGGTCCTGGTACAGGGATTTGGGAGAAGAAACAAGCTAATGATATATTATGTGTTTTCTGACTATTGGTTATGAAAGTCCAAGTTTCAGGTCAAACCTCTCCAAACAGAGATAAAATTTTCTAGAATGCAGATCAAATTTTCTTCTCTCTAAACTGTTGGTTTAATTTGGAAAAAGACAATAAATTCTTCAGGTCAGAATATTCTTAGGAGCCCTTTAGTCTTAATCAGGAGCTGGAACCCTGTGTGTGTGTGTATACACACACATATATAATTTGCAATTGGTAAATTCTGAGTTTCAAATACAGTGCAATAGAATAATACAATACAGTAAAATTAAAGCATATACAAAATCTAATAAACCTAAAGTTTGCCAGTTCTGTGCCAGAACATTAGCCCCAGACATCTATTTTATGGAGTGTCTCAGGGTTCTATCTTTTCCCTATTTTTATTTTATTTTATATTTACATGAAGTCACTAGGAATGAGATATGCATGGTAAGGTACCATCAGAATCCTGTTGTTCCCCAGCTGTACGTCTGTCATGTGGACCAACTAAGGGAGGCTGTTAAAGTTGTTTCTCAGTGCCTAGGCTCTGGCAGTTTGGCTGGGAGAAGAATAGCTTTCAACTGAACCCTAAAAAGGTCAAACATCTACAGTTGTGGGTATTAAAATGTGACATATCCAAAGATTTCTACCTTTCCATCTACATAAGGCTGTACTTCCCCAGTTAGAGTTGATGCATAATTTGACAGTCCTCTTGGACTCATGACGTGACTGGCAATAGTTTTCCATGAATTTCGGCAACATTCTTTCCATTACTAGTTGGTGGAATTACTAGGGACTAACACAAAATGTATGCTTGTAGTCTTTCTCTAAAGATATGGCTTCTTATGTATAGAACTTATCTTTGGATCTTATGTCAAATATGACTCAAATTCCTAGATATACGGTATGGGACTTACGAAGTTGGACAAGTTCAGATCCACCATTAGCCACAAAAATTCCTGGCTGACTTTAAACCAGTCATTCTTTCCTAGCCTAGTTTATCCTCCAGCTTATTGTGAGAAATTGGAAGAGGGATTGCTATGCATGCATGCTGCTTTGAATTCCTGGAGAAAAAGCAGAACACCATTAAAAAATCCAAACAATCCTCTTTAGGAGAAAAAAATAATTTGATTTCCAGACTACTGCATTAAACTCATGTGAGGCAACTATAAGTCCAGCTATGTGGCTCCTACTTCATTTAAGTTGACCATGCGCATAACACATTTATTTCTTCAGCCAATAGAGGTTCATAATATGGAAACTTCAATGGGAAATGTTTTTGGACTGTACAAAATTGATGAAAATTTGCCACATATGTGCTCATGAATATAGAGTTAATTTTTCTATATGAAAAATACACGAGAGAAGGAGAAAATTTCAAAACAGTGATGGCTTTCTGTTTTCATTTATAGATATTTTTTACTAAGTATATTTCAGTGGTTTTATTTTGAGGTTTTAATTTAATGCCTTGTTGGCTAAGATGATGGCAAATGTATATTGGAGGGCAGTTCTTGCAGGACTCACAAATTATGGGGGCTGTCAAGTTTTGGAGACAAGCTATTGTAATCACTAATCAAACTTACTCCTTTCCTTGCCTATTCTGTGCCAGCAATTTAAATTATCAGTTTATGTCCTTAGCTGAGATCCATCAATCATCATCTCCACTCTGCTATTGGCAACCCGACAGACCCCATTTCTAGATATATTGTAATTGATGGTGAACACAATAAACAAGCAAAACCCCTTAAAGATTATTGGATATTTATGAAACAGGATTTCATGGTCTGTTCCATGGAAATGCAAATACCATTGCTGAATAGTGTGTATGTTTTTGGATAAATGTGTGAATGTTTATACAGTTCTAAACCGCTCTCTTCACACAGCTCATCTCCTCCCAGTGATGGTTTTAGCACCTTCCTTAATGGAGTTGTAAATGGGATTATTTACCTTCCTGATGTCTTTAGCATTTTCTCCCTTGGACAGTTTGGCCCTGCTGGGAAGGAGATTATGGCAGCTTTGGACAAATAAGCAAAAATAGGTGCTCTGGTTGCCTGGAGCCACTCAGAATGGATTCCTCTGAGACTTCCTGAGCATATCTTCTACAAGATTTGTACCATAGTGAACATATGTTGACACACACACACATATATTTCTTAAACAGTCAGAGAGCCAGGAGTGTTTTTATGGCCAGCAACACATTCTAACATTCCTTCAGGAATGCTGGAAACCGAAGTGTCTTCTGCTTTCAAAAATAATAAATTATGTAGTCCCACTAAAAAGCCTAGTTGGTATGAAACTAAATTGTATTTAAATTAATCAGATATAAAAGAAGACTTATAATGCATGCACAGACACATGCATCTGATTATAGTGCTCTATCTAGAAAAAATATCTCCAAGAAATGAATTCATACAAAGCAAAATGTTTGTCTTGAGGACAGTTCAGAAAACAATGGAATGGAGTCTATAATTTAATAAAGTTACATAGCCTTGTTATTCTCGTTCTGATTTACAAACAACAAATGGTTGTCCTACAACCATTTACCTTCTAAGGGCTGGGATTGTTCATTTCACATACATCATGCTAAGAATGCATAGGCATGACACATAATTCATGGTCATCTCAACAGTACTTTATTTAATTAAGGCAGTTTTCGGGGTGTCCATGATGCAATGAACCATCTACAATCATGGGTGTGCACAACACAGTAGGCTAAACTAAAGTCTGGCTGAATAATAATTGGTTCAGTGAATCCAGTAAATCCAACATATAGCATGGTTGCTTATTCATGGTTTATGAGAAAAATTACAAATGGTTGAACTCTCACAAGGTCTTTGTGAAACCCCATACTCTTCTAATACCAAACAAACAAACAAACAAAAAGCAACCTGACAACCCCAAAGTATGTTTAGGTGTAGTATGATATGTGAGCCCATTATTGAGCAAAGAACAACTCAGATTTTCAAAGTTTGCACATCTTCCTGTCCATGTATTTGTAGCCCAGGACAAAGAAAAGAGATGCATCCCCCCCCACCACCACCACCATTGTTGATTACAAAGAAACAGCTAAGGCAGGGCCTGGGAGATGAAGTCTGGGCCCCCTGCATTAGAGAATCCAAAGGACTTTACCCGGAAGCTGAAGATTGCAACTAATGCAGCTGTGCACATTGCAGCTAATGCAGCACCTTTGGAGCCATGTGTAACAAATTCAAATGAATAGGCTCCATGTGTGTTCAGAAACATCCCATTTTGTCACAGCCATATTTTACACTGACAGGACTTCGGACTATTCCAGTGGACAAAGTAGAGCCAATACATTTGAAAACTATCCACTTATACATTGACAGACGAAGCTTGTCCTGGAAGCCTGCAAAGTGGCCACATCGTATAAAACACAGCTTCCAGGAAGCCAGGTTGGAAATTATAAATACTAGCCATAAACCATGATCTCCAAACTTAAGCCAGAACTAAACAAATTATATTATGGTTTGAAGAGTCACACGAACCAGGCTATTGTCCCTACTAATCAAATAATAGTTTTGAGAAATAGATTTTCCAATTTCTCTCTGAGAAGTATTATATACATAGAAAGAAGGGGGGGGGAAGGAAAGGGAGGCAGGGAAACACTAATATTAATTTGGAAAACTGGTTTGATCTACTTCTTTTATTTTCTTTAACTTTCAATTCAGCACTGTTTATATATTATTGTCAGCAATTCCTGTTGTTTCTCAGATCTTGTTAATTTTATGTACAATCAATTTATCCTGTTCAGGAAGGAACACTTTGTCTCACAATGTTTTTGCAACATACGCTGCTAGAATTATGATTGGAGACATTAAAAATTCTTTATAAAATAAAAAAAAGTACAAGGAAATAATTTTGCTCAGTAATAGAGCTTTTCTCAGTAGTTTTAGGTATCTGTGGTTCAAATCTGGCAATTTCCTCAAGTAAGTATTTTAAACAAACCTACAATTAGTCTGAAGATGTTGCAATGTTAATTACATTTTATTTAAAAAAGAAAGATGTTGACAATGTTAGCAAACAAAGTGGTATGTAAACCAGTGTTTTGGGTTATTTTTACTTCTGCCAGCATTTGTTTTATCAAATGAATGAGATCCAAATTCTATTATTCAAACTATGTACATGTCATTTCCATTCTGACTACAATTAACAAGATTTTAAAATTTGTTTGGAGAGAGGCAATCTATTGAGAAAGGGAGGAATGTGTTTACTCTATTTTGCCCTTTGTTAAGCTGCTTAAAATGATTGCATCTTGGGGTTACAAATAGCAGTTTGGAAAGGGATTAATTAATTGATTATGTGCCATTAAGTTGGTGTTGATTCTCAGCGACCCTATAGCTAGATTTTTCCTGGATCATTGGGGCATTTTAATTATTCTTGATATTTCATGTGTCAGCATGAACTTATAACTTGATTCCAAAGGACAAGAAGAATGTAATATTTAAAGGCCATCTTTGAAAGTTCAATTCAAATCAAAAGCTAAAAACAAGGATGAATCTGGTTGAATCAGGACTAGCCTAATCTGCAGGAGTGGGACCAAGAGGCCCTTGCTTCTAAAGTTGCATTTTCTTCAAGCCAACAGAGAGGGAGACAGTCTACTTCAGGGAGATAGAGGCCAGGAGGGGAGAGAGGGAATGTGAACTGACTTCTGATATCTTGAAAATTGCAAGACAGCAGGCTTGGGACCAGAATCCAGGGCAAGGCAGATCATGCTGCCTGTTTAGTGGAAACAGAAAATAGAATAGGACAGTTCCCTTGCATAAAATCCTTTTGTTTGTTTTTTTAAGATATGCATTTATGAACTAGTTTATATTGAAGTAAATCCAGTTTTGTGTTGGTGAGTCTGACTTAATTTGATGCAGGAAAGTTTGCAGCCTGGACTGGGGTAATAAATGCTTGGGAATAGGGGGTTGGAATTAGAACCAACAGCCTGATTCTACGCCAGGGCAAAGAGTCATCTGGGAAAGGGAAGCTGGAGGAGAAAAGAAAGAGGTCAACCAAATCATTTTGGAATGGCTCATTTCAGTGATAGGCATATTTCCCTGGAAAGACAATCACACTGAATTCAGTAGATAGAATGGAATAGGAATAGGAATAGAATAGGAGTAGAATAACAGAGTTGGAAGGGACCTTGGAGGTCTTCTAGTCCAACCCACTGCTTAGGCAGGAAAACCTGCAGCACTTCAGACAAATGGTTATCTAATCTCTCCGAATAGCTTAGTGAGAATGAGGTGTAGGTGAATGTTATAAGATCCAAGTACATGCAAATGAAAGAAATCACAGTGTTATTAAAATGTACTAGAAATGGATTATAATAATTATCATTATTATTTCTTTCAGTGTTACTCTGAGGTAACAAATAAAAAGGCACTGATTAAAAAATGAAAACCAACATTTTAAGAAACCAAACCCAACAATAAAATCATTCTAGATATCAGCAAGAGAATACATAAAATAAAAATGTAAAATATGAGATCAAAGGAATGTGTATATTATTTTAGTTCAGAAGGGAATTGTGTGTGTTTTTTCTGTGGTGTTGGATAAAGGAGTTTCTTCAGGAGGCAGTTTTCAAATCTTTAAAACCAGGCAGGTTCATAACAGGACAAATGGCTCCTTAGATGGACAAGGGCTAACCTGTTTATAACTAGTGATCCACAAAGAACACATTCAGGATCCAGAGGGAACACATTCAACACATTTACTGCTACTTTTTGCTAGTAGCAGTAAAAAAAAAACACAGAAAAGATGGGTGTTTTCCATTGGACCTTTTCAAATTAGGAAGATTGAACTTTATGGCATCTAGAATGATAAAAAGAAACTTCCGGTTTGAAGGGCTTTGGCAACAGAAATCTGCGATCGTGTACGGTTTCTGTCTGGGCTCGCCGCTGGAGCGCCCCGAGCCAGCTGGTTTCAGGGCTAAGCCACCCCATAGAGGTGGTGAAGAGGGGGGAGACTGCCAACAGGGTTGAGGAGAGCCACATCTCTCCTCCTCAGCTGGCCATTACTCCCTTCCCCGAAGGCAGTTGTAGCGGTGGTCAGAAATGGCCAACACAAAGGAGAACTCGACCGGAAAAGAATGTGCAGGAGGAAGATAAGAAGTGAAAGTTTTGGCTGACCGGGTTAAATTGTAAAAGCAACAACTAAGGTTCCCTGGAATTTAAACTTACAAAAAATAACATCGCTCCCAAAGAAGAGTCGGAAGCAGCGAAGGAGAGTGAAAAGGGAAAGGTTTGGCTTTTTTTTCCTTCTCTCTCCTTCCCTATACTGACAACTAAGAGACTTAAATAAGAAATCAGAAAAATCCATTTTGACATCAATAGGCAATTAAGCTGAAAATAAAACAAAATGCCAAAGGGATAATAAAGATTTCTGGACATTTAAATTTTTCTTTTTCATAAGCAGGAAGGGAGAGAAAAAGAATAAGGGCAGGATCTGGAAGAGGGAGGAGACTGCCTGGAATTAAAAAGAATGTACAGTAAAACTTCAACAAGACTTCTAAAAGATACATTTTAACTGAAACTTTGCAACTAAATAGTAACCCCAGGAAGAGAAAGTGAAAAAAAGAGCAAAAAAAGAAACAGCTTGCGTGTATTTGGATTATTTGGTGATCTTTGGATTCTTGGTTATTATATTTGAATGACTAAAATCAATCGGGTGGTTGTTTAAAAATTTATACAATGACACCACTTCTGGATGAATTGAAAATGGAACTTAAAAAGTACAAAGAAGATGTACAAGTAGGGAAGGGTTCTTTTGGCTTCGTTTTTCAATTCTTAGAAATTGAGATTTCAAATTATGAGAAACAACAAGAAAAGACTGCAAAACAAGAAGACTGGGACAAAGAAGAAGCCATCTTTAATGAACAAGCAATTTTATGTGGGGAAGAAAAAGGAAAGGGGGGAAAGAGAATGGAGAATTTAAGACTTAAAAAAACAACCAAAGAAAAGAAAAATAATTCAAAAAATAAGTATAATACTGGAAAGCAACAGAAAAGGGGAATACAGAAGAGAGAAATAGAGGTAGAGAGACAGATGGGTATAAAGGGGAGAGAGAAGAAGAGAGGGAAGAAGGAAAGGAAAAGAAACTTCCCAAAGGAGTGGAGCAAGATATAGAGAAACAGGACCTATTTAGAGATAATGGGTGAAAATCTAACTGAAAAAGGGATTCTGTAAAGGTACATAAGATTACATTGTTATATTAGTAATAGAAATAACTTTAGAAAATTGGAAACAACATATGATTAAAATGAGGGATAAGATAGTGTAATTTAGTGAAATGTTTGTGAATAAAATAAGAGAAATAAAATAAATGAGAAAATTGAAGGAAGGAACGGGGACATTTTAATTAGTTAATGTTTTATAAAATATAAGTGAAGAGGGGGGAATTAACTATGGAAAGCTTATAATTGTTCCCATAGAAATATGATATTTAATTGAAAAGTAATGTTAAAGATGTTAAGACTTTAATGAATATTAGTATTAATGATAGAATTGAATTGGAATGGAATATTGTTTTAATTATATACATTTATAATTTTTTCTTTAAGAATACAGTGTGTATTTTAAGAATGCACCAAGCAGAATCTGAATGGAAGTTATGTATTATACTGAATGTTACAACTTTAGGGAGAAGATATAAAGGTGTCATACTCCAATCAGTAACTACAGAAGATATTTTGTTTAATGAGAAAAGATAATAGATAATTGAAACAGGACAGACAAAAAATATAAATACAATGATTTGAATTGAGATGAGATAATTAAAATAAAATTGAGAAAATTAAAAGAGGGGAGAAGCTATGCAGAAAATGTAAAATAGTAATAAGATACATGAACCTGAATTTGTGTCTGTACGAAGAAATGTAACCCGGGATTACGCTACTTTCAAAAAAGATGCTTTATTTGTATTTTTTTTTTCTTTGTGAAAACTCAAATAAAATTTACAAAAAAAATGATAAAAAGAAATTAGACATTTCTGGGGTCAAGATACCAGGTGTGACTCTGAGGTTGTGTTCACACAACACACTGAAATACCAGTATGGTCAGATTTATTTCAAATGTAGCATGTAATATGTATGGTCCAACTAATTGTAACTTATTCAAACAACATTTATTTATTACCTTTCTAAGCCCACCGAATACTCCCGCATTAGGTATGCAATATTAAACTGTTCAAAACAATATAACAAATAAAGAAGAATGATAAATGTTCTGGTATATCAATAAACACATAATTTGAGCAGGGGAAATTCCTATATGATGCCTATCACATGTATTAGCCCAAGATTGCATTTAAACAATGCAATCAATGTAGAGACTGCATGGGTCTGGGGTGGATGCTGTTCCAGAGGGAAGGCACAGCAAAAGAGAAGGTCCCCTTCCTATATTCCTTTGGATGACTTCATTTAATTAATGAGGTCCGAAGCATGGCAGTTCTGTCCAACTGTACAGGATGGATAGAAATACTAGAAGGCAGCTGTCCATCAAACAGCCAGGTCCACACCATGAAGAACTTTAACCAGAATCCTGAATTGTATCCCGAAACCAGTTGTTAACCAGTGAAGCTCACAAAACATAGACATATTATGCCATACCCATAATTCCCTGCATTGCTGCATTTGGCACCAGCTGCAGCTTCTGCGCGGTTTTGTAGAGTGCATTGCAATAGTTAACATGTGTGAGTGATTGTCAGGACACGAACAACTAAAGGGCCTCAGTCAGTGGTAGGATTCAATAATTTAACAACCAGTTCTCTGCCCTAATTATTTCTTCCAATAATCAGTTCACCAAGCTACTCAGAAAGTTTGCACCAGTTCGGTAGAACTGGCTGTTCGGTAGCCAGTTCTACCGAACTGGTGCAAACTGGCTGAATCCCACCACTGGCCTCAGTTAACATTTAAGCAGACCATAGCTTCATAATGCTACAATTATACTGTATTTAATATTGCCTTTTCTGAACTTGAGCCTTTATTGGACTACATCTACCATTGCTGTAT
This sequence comes from Pseudonaja textilis, assembly GCF_049901715.1. NCBI lineage: Eukaryota > Metazoa > Chordata > Lepidosauria > Squamata > Elapidae > Pseudonaja > Pseudonaja textilis. The sequence continues at coordinate 101,434,468 of NC_142008.1, read as the reverse complement.
TCTGGCTGGGATGCCTGGAGAGACAGGCTTTGTAATCCAATGATTTCTGGAATTTTGAAAAGGTGAAATACACCCCAAAAGTGTTTTTTTCCAAAAGCAATTGGACTTGCTTGTTTTTTTTTCATTGAAAAAAATTCACTTCTCATGCAAGATGCTTCTTCATTTTCTGGAACTGAAGAAGCTTCTTGGATGAGAAGCAAAACATTTTTTAAAAACCCAAGAAAGTCCAATGGCTTTTGCAAAAAGCACTTTTGGGATAACCGTGACCTGGATGATTGAGAATCTCCATAGACATTTGGCTGAAGTGCACCTCCATTGCATTTCACATATAAACAGACAGAAACTTCTGCCTCTAATTGTAAACCAGGAAAGCCCATATAGCAATTCATTTTTTTTTTCCTGAGTGCATATGAGAAAGAGACAGACAATAAGTACGGAGCTTCATTGGATTGGAAAGGGAAAAGCCAGCTAGTCCTTTGCAAAAGCTAAGAAACAGAACCTAGGATTAAGCTTGGTTAGCTGGCTTTCCCTTTCCAGTACAGTGAAACTCTTTACCTCCTCTCTGTCTCTTTCTCATTCAGAAAAGGAGTGGCTGAAGGGAAGAAGTCACAAAAACACCCCAATAAGCAGAGAGGGCAGGCTAAATCAAGCAGAGGGAACATTGAACATAATTAAGCAGCAGCCTCAGCACCATCTATCAGTTAAATGAATGCTGATGTCCCAGAAATTTGGAGATCAGGCTGTTTTTTCTTTCTTTCTTTCTTTTTTTCTGAAGAAGCCTGCTGAATAAGTTTGATCTGTGGATGAAGAAATGAACTTGCTCGCCAAATCCAGTGGATTTACGTACTGAAAATATTTTCCCTTCCTTCAAGAAAGCATCCAACTGGTCAATAAAAAAAAAAAATTCTTCTCTCCACTTTGGATGGCACCAGGATTCTGAGAAGGATGGAGGAATTGACCCAGTTAAGCAGCTTCCTAAGAGTTGCTTTTTGTTTCTCCTTTCTGAATATGGTCTGTGCTTTGGTAAGCCCCTTTTTCTCTCTTCCTTTTTCCTGTCGCAAGCAATAGGCACAGATTATTGGGATGCTTAGCATATCAGGCAGAAATAATCCCACTGAAATAGGGTTTGGGCACAAGTCCTGTTATCTTGATTTAACTTTACTTTAGGATTATACTCCCATTTATTTCAGGGGAATTTCTGTCTTGCTAATTGATTTTGTCCCTTATCTTACTCTGGAGTAGAAGCAGGTTATTTGAATTAAACGCCTGAACACTTGGCTAATAAAGCATGTAAAGAATTTCCCTTCTCTTGCTAGGACAAATTATTTTCTTTCTTTTTTATTTTATTGATTTTCTATTAAATACATTTCTTAGTGCTTAATAAACATCCTGTTTGTGTATTTAACTTGCTTAACAATATAAATTACATTTTTAATCTCCACCTCTTTTTTCCAACCATTGGTAAAATAAATTCCATGTTTCAAAATATTCTACATCCTCTTTCTGTTTAATTTTCAATGTCAATCCATCCATTTCTGCACAATCTAGTATCTTCTTGACTATTCCTTCATCTCTTCATTTTCCAATATTGTGCAAAAATAATCCTTGCTGCTGTTAAGACGTGTAATATTAAATACATACTTTTCTTGTCAAGTTTTCCTGATATTATACATGATAAAAACAATTCAGGTTTAAAATCTACATGTTTTCCTATCTTTTCTAACCACCTGTGTATCTTTGCCCATATTTTTTTGTTTTGTAAAAATTTCCCTTCTCTTGCTTGGACAAATTATTTTCTTTTGCCTTTCTCCAAAATTTTGACACAGCTTTGGTGAAATGGACAGGTTACATAGAAAACATGAATACATTTTTTGGGTTACAGCCAGTGGAGATTTTACTTTTGAATGATCCTGCCTCAGTTATGAAATGTTTCAGGGAATCTAGCTCAGCTTTCCACAACTTGGGGTTCTCTACTATATTGGACATTAATTATCTTTCTATGTGTGTCATCCCAACCATGGTCATGATTATTTTAGTACAGGTTGTCTGTGCTGTTTTATTGTTTTTATTTTTCAAAATGTTGCAAGCTATCTAGCATATGCTGGAATGAGTAGCCATAATAGATAAATAAATAAATAATCACCATAGCTTGTAAATCATAGTTATGACTTACTATACAACAAACCAGTCCTTCTAGTCTGTTCGATAAAGCACAGTTAAGTAAACTTATCTGGTGTGACATAACTATGATATCTGTCTAGCTACTGGTTGTTTTACAGTGTAGCTAAGCCATAGCGTTCTTTGCTTAGTATGTTGTGTAACCCAGGAATTGTACTTTGAAAACTGAAGTTTAGGCTTCCTGTTTTGAGTGAACCACTAATATAGGATGATTAAGAAATTTCAGCTTATTCATGTATAGACATCATCAGGAAACAAGCGACACTGTTTTAAATGAATAATTAAATAACAGAATCTATTTTTTATCCCCAAACAAGGCTCTAAAAGTTAATTTGCAATTAATAGCTTCTGCTGGTATGATCTACATGGTTTTCAAAGTCTGCTACATACATATTGTGCACATTTGGAAAATTTCAGAATTATTGTAAGAACTACATCTATACTGCCACAGTTTGCATTATCAGAAAGATTTTACTGTGATTTGAAAAAGATATTTTGTGTTCTCCAAGGCAAAAATATATGACTAGATATTAGATAAGGATTAGGAAGGTCCAAGTTTAAATCTTTGCTCTGCTTTCAGATTCATAGATTTTAGACTTTTTAGTCATAGTCTGTTCTATAAATTGCAATATATTTATATGGTATAAACACCCCATATTTTAAAAATAACATTGGCCACATTTGTTGAAAACTGGTGACATAATTTTCTATCATTTTCAAGATACTCAGAAACTGTAATGTAAGGCCTAACAATTATTTTTTTTAAGAATATCTCCCAATGCCCCCCTAAAACCAGAAAATCCTAATCTTACCCCCATTGCATTTATACTCAGCTGACCCCACTCTGGCCATTTAAAAGTGTCCACCTCTGAATACTGTATGACACCAATCATCTAATAAATGAATGATTTTGATTCCATCATGATACCTCAGTATAACATAGCACACAAGATTGTTGTGAGGAATCAGTTTGGAAGAAGGGGTACAACCCATAGAGAGCTACCCCTCCCCCCCCTGTAAATGTGTGGTGAAATTCTCCCTTATTTTTTACACTCTGAATAATTTGGGGATTCAGATTAAAAAAACCCACACAAATATGTGCTGAATAGTTGTGAAGTCTGTCTATAGCTCAGGCCTGTCAAACTGGTGACCTGCAGGCTATGCTCACCCCAGCTCCGCAAAGGCAAAAACTGTCACGATATGTCATGATACGTCACGTGACGCACTCAAGTTTGACGCCTATTGTCTATCAAGGTTATTTTCCAAGATGCATCTAATCCATTTTTAGTTTTATAATCTTAGCATTTGTTTTATGTACGAATCTAGTTGAGCCTGTCTAAAGAATCAGTAGCCCATCCAGTCCAGACCACAAACATGGAGAGGATACACTAATGTTTCTTGGAATTCTAGAGATCACAAACAACCATCAGAATAGCTGTGACAGCAAAATCAAATCTGCTGTGTGGGTGGCTACTCCTAAAATTCCTGGACTTAGGGCTAGAATGGGAAAATGAAAAGATTCCTAAAAAAAGACAATCTTCAAGGGATATAACCTTGAAATCATCAACTTGAATGCAAGAAAACTATAGTTTACTTGATTTACAAACATAAATATGCATGCCCCACTGCAATATCATATTTACATAATGTTGTGAAGAAAACTATATCCATGAAATTATCAGAAGTTAAGCTTGACTTGAAAGAGACATCAAGTAGTTACTGCTACTAGCTACTTATAACTTTCCTCCATAAATCTGCCCATTTTATTAATAGAATAACCTAAATTGATGGTGCTGATTTGGTTGGTTGGGTATGTCTAATTGCACTGAATCTCCAGAACAAGGTTTGGTAGTAAATGTCAATTCCTCCAATCTTATATGTATTGAAATAAAATCAAACACTTTATTCAAAAATGAAGCCACACAATCTAAAAAATAAATGAAGATAGATAGATAGAAAGATAGATAGATAGATAGATAGATAGATAGATAGATAGATAGATAGATAGATAGATAGACAGATTCTGACATACATACATACATACATACATACATATGTGTGTGTGTGTGTCAATCTCCAAGCAGTACATATGCATCTGTCCTAACTAGGAACAAGAATGAAGTATACAATATAAAAATACAGGGACAGAAGTACAATTGTAATATAACAAAATTATATAAAATTTAATACAACTAAATGAATTTAATGCATTTAATGAATTTAAATTTAATGCAACTAAATGAATCAATCTTCAACCATAAGCAAGGCGAACAGCATATTCAAAACTGGGGAACTTGGCTGGATCTATCTGGGTTCTTATCAGGCAAGGGGAGTGACAAATATTGTGGAAATTATGCTCTCTGGCCCAAAATGTCTGTGGGAGAAGGTAGAGGAGAATCATCCTTGAGTCCCTGTGAGGAGAACAACAGAAAAGCATAGGGCTCTAAGACTCTATTAAGTCATTACCTGTGTTACAAAGGCTGCTAGTTCAGATTTAGTTGAAATCTCTCAGAAAAATGTTCCATTTTATAGATATAGAAAAATCTTTAATGCAAGCTGCAATGAGCCTCCAATGGAAAGCTCATTGCCTTTCAAGACCACAAGGGGGCGTTTTCCTGTCTTAGATTCACAATAGTTTAAAGTTGCTTCTTCTTTCCACTTTGTTCATGTTGCAATAAACTCTGCCTGTTGACATAATTGACATATCACTGCCCTGAGAAGTGTTACCATTTGGTTTGTCTCTCATTCACATCTATACTTCAGCCGTGTTATGAGCCACCACAGCAGTTGATTCTGGGATTTTCCTAAATGCAAAGAATCTGTTATCTTTTACATTTCCTGCAGCTTGGAAAAATTAAAATCCAATCCACACAACTGATATCCACAAAAACGATAAACAGACAAGTATGTTGCAAGAATTTTATTTATTGATGTACTTGAAATTTGTGTTAATCCCACTTGGGTTTATTTACAAGCATTATTAGTTCCTGTTTACATTTGTCCCACAAGAAAAAAGGATGAGGGGGGGCGAAGAGAGGAAAGAACAAACAAAAGTAGTTCCAGTGGCTAAAGTTACAATTCTTGGAAGAACTGCAGGGATAGGACAGCTGTTGACTAAGGAGTTAAAACAGCAAGGTCCTGTAAAAGCAAGGATTTTTTTCAAACGTGACAACTTTAAGATATGTCGACTTCAACTCCCAGAATTCCCCAGCTAGGAGTTGAAGTCCATACATCTTATGTAGCCAAGTTTGAAAAACACTGATATAGTTGAAGAAGGCAATAATCCTGGTACTTCTCTCTTCCTTGCGGATTTCCAGAGGGTAGAGGAAATGTGTAACCACCCAACTCTGATTTCTGGAAGACTTGAATATAACATATATATTTGCAATTGCCTCAATTCCCCCTCTCTGTTTGGTCTGTTTGTCTCTGGATTGCTTGTTAACTTTAGTATGGAGTTGTTAAAAGCTAACCTGGAGAAGAGGTGCCTTGTTCTTTACTGGCTCAGCCGCTATGCATCCCTGTGTGATCTGTGAGAGCAATTGGAGAATGACTGGGTGTTAAGAGGGTGAGAGGTGTCACATAACGACGTAGGAATGGCAGAGTCTGCAGCAGAAGAATTTCAGAAGCTAGCAGGGAATCTCTGATATCTCTGCCAACTGATGGCGGTCACCTTAAACATTATTTCTATCCATCCACACAACCAACTAATTGGATGTGATAATTGCAATAAATACAGAATTTTTAGAACAGTATCATCATTAAAGAGAGTCCACATCTGAGCCCAAAGTTTTGGTTACTAAGCAAGACATTCGACAAGTGAGTTTTGCCCCATTTTATGAATTTCCTTGTCACAGTTATTAAATGAAGCATTGCAGTTGTTAAGTTAGTAAAATGGTGGTTAAATGAAACTGGCTTCCCCATTGACTTTGCTTGTCAGAAGGTTGCAAAAAGTGATCAAGGAAGAAGAGAGAGGAACCCGCCCCCGTTTACATCAAGGGGGGCTGTGTGGACAGTGTTTCCTCCTTTACATTCGTGGGAGTCTACCTCAGCAAAGATCTTACCTGGAAAATCAACACAACCCAGGTGGCCAGAAAGGCCCAACAGAGACTCCATTTCCTCAGGGCCTCACGAAAGAATAAAGTGGAACAATGACTGATGACCTCCTTTTATTAGTCCACAATAGAAAGTTTCCTCACATATTGCATTACGGTGTGGTATGCTGGCTTGACAGCCGTGGATAGAAAGACATTACAGAGGGTGGTGAGCACAGCACAAAACATCGTGGGCTGTTCCCTGATACCACTAGATGACCTCGCTAGGGATCGCTGCCTCAGAAGAGTGAAGAAAATTCTCAGGGATGATTCATACCCTGGTCAGCACTTCTTTACTGTCCTACCATCAGGTAGGAGAAATAGAAGCATAGCCAGCTGCACCAACAGCCTGAAGAACAGTTTCTACCCGCGGGCTGTCAGACTTCTGAACAGAAAATAACTTCAACATAGTATGATAGACTTGCAGGGCCAGCACGTTGTGCAATAAGGTCACACAATGTAATAAGATTGGGACTAGGTTAGGGACTTCTGTCCTTACTGTGAGTTGTGTTGGTGGGGATGCACAAAGGGAGGCTCAGCCAATCTCATTGTACACATGTTGTACTCTGACAATAAAGGTAATAATAATAACATATGACTCCTGGACACTGCTATAAGTCATTTGGCAAGCTTCTGAATTTTGATCATATGACCATGAGAATGCTGCAATGGTCATAACTATAAAAAGCAGTCAAAATAAGTTTTTTCAGTGCTGTTGTAACTTTGACCTGTCACTAAACAAACCGTTGTAAGTTGAAGACTACCTGTACTGTTGCTGCATTATTTAATATGTGCTTGTATATTTATTTATTTGTATCTCACATTATTTTTACAAATAACTCAAGGTGGTGGTGAACATATCTAGCACACTTCCCTTCTATTTTCCCCACAACAACAACCCTGTGGAGGTGAGTTGGCCTGAGAGAGAGACTGGCCCAAGGCCACCCAGCTGGCATTCATAGATAAAGTGGCACTAGAACTCATGGTCTCCTTCTGACTAGCCTGGTGCCTTAACTCTTGTTGCTGATGATCTTGGAGCAAGGTTCATGGTCCAGCCTTCTCCAACTTGATGCCTTCCACAAGTGTTGGGTGTCAGCTGGCTGGAATGCTGAGAACTGAAGCATTTGCACACCTACAAGATAGCAGATTGGGAAAGAGTGCACTAAGCTTTAACCTGATTTGCTGAACAAATAACAATCAGATGGGTTCACACATCTTAGCTGTAAACCTTATTTTACAGGTTGTGGTGGAGGTAAATAATACACTAAGAGAACTAAATTATAATGTAGCTTAGTAAGAATATGCAAACCCAATGTATTTCAATAATTTATAATAATTAAAATGTTACCCCACACTCACCCCCAAAAAACAAAAATTAAAATCCATGCAATTGTGGAACTGATACCTTTTATTATATTGCATGAATGATTTCCAAGATATGAACCTGTTAATCAGTCTCTCTCTCTCTCCCTCCCTCCTTTGATTTTATGACTCACATTCTGTTCATGTCCAGTCTGAAAAGCTTGCCTTCTATTCCTAGTGCTAAACAGTTGGCAGCATTGTCCCTGATGAATCTCCTCCTCAGCAGCTGGGCCTTCATCAGGGGCCTACTGCAGCTCCCCCACATGTATATACGCACACCCCAGCGGCTAGGAGGACACAATGGAAATTTCATTAATGTGAAAGTCTTTATCAAGATTTGCAGATGAGCAACCTAATTGCAGCTGATATCACTGGGGCCCACTTGAGTAATCTCTGGTGCTGCCTTGCTTTATCTTACTGAGCTCTCCTGTTTCCTGACAATTTTTACAGGAAATGAGTCAGTCCTTGACTAACACAATGCAATCTCATAGTCATGCTCTGAATATAGCTTTTTCATACATCTGATACCACCAGAAATCTTGGCTTCCTTGGGCTACCCCCTAGGGCTCATAATTAAGGGAGCACTTTTCAGTAGCCATTCTCAGATTGCTTAAGCGGTTAAGTATTTCTCTCAATCCCATCCCTGTCTATTTATCTATCCATCCATCCAATATCTCTAAACTAATCTCTATTTCTCCAACCTATATGCCTCCAGATTTGCTGGAGTTCATGTTTCCCAAAGCCTCAGCTAGCATGCTCCTGGAAACAACACCAAAATAATATGTGAATCCATATAGCCTTACTGATATCCCTACCAATATCCGATGGTTTTTGTTATTCACTGCAGCCTTACAATGCAATCAAAATAATCGCAATTGTTGCATGCCTTCAGAAGCAAAATTTTAATTTCTATATTCCTTGATTTACAACAATTTGTTTAGTGACCGATCAAAGTTACAAAAGCATCGAAAAAAGTAAAAAAAGTTTTTCACACTGACGGCCATTGTAGCATTCCCATGGTCATATGATCAAAATTCGGGTGTTTGGCAACTGGCATGTATTTGTGATGGTTGTACTGTTCAAATGACGTGATCATTCCTAGACAGCTTCCAACAAAATCAATGGAGGAGGCCAGATTAACTTAATGACCGCATGATTCACTTAACAGGTAAAGTGATTCCATTAACAATGTGGCATAAAATATCATAATATAAGATGCAACTCACTTAACAAGGTTTCACTTAGCGACATAAAGTTTGGGCTCAATTATGATCGCATGCTGAGGACTACCTGTATTTGCTTTTAATCTTATTGCAAATTTCCTAGAGTCTTGGAAGATGGACCATACGTGAATGAATGAAAACAAATCAATAAATGTAATATTTGAAAAAGGGGGGAAAGATGGTGAGGAATAAAGCTTGACTCCTGGTGGCTTGACACATACCCTGTTGTATTTTATGGGAAGCAAAGACTGAAGTATCTACTATTCCCTTCTTCCAGAATATTTCTATATTTTCCCTGCTTAGCATAAAGTCTTAGTTTTCCCATGGTCCCCATCCAAGTACTAATCAAACCTAATCCTGTCTAATTTCTGAAAGATCAGGAGGGGGTGATAGGTTTAACTTGCTGAAGCTATTGAACAATACATTACTCTGTTCTTCTAACATGATTTTGTTATGATTTTAAGCAGCAGAAACTACAGGGAAAACAAAATGTAACCCTGAATTATATAGGCCCAGTAATGTCAATAAAGCATATCAGTGAAGAAATGAATGGAAATTGCATGAATTGGCTAAAGTAAGTCTGAGAGTATCTTCTCAGGCAATTCCTAAAGGTGTGAATAATAAAAACACAGGAACTATGTAGTTACACATCAAGGCTAGGAAAGAAAATGAAGCTGTATAAACTATCAGTAATTAGATTATTGATAGAAATTGGTGCCACTGCTACCTGAAAGCACAGCTTGTGAAGAAGTTTCTAAGGCTCCCCAAAATCACTTGTCCCAGATAATAATGTATAAGATCTGTACATGTATGTATCAGACTCCCAATAAGAACCATCACCAGGTTTGAGAAAAACTGCTACTCAATTCCTGGAACCAATCAGGAAATGGAGCAGGGTTCATGAAAGCAGCGTGATTTTTCTTGCCAGTGATTTAGAATGCAATGACTTTTTCTTAATTCAGAATATGTAAAAGAGTCACAGAACTTTGGTATCTGGGAACTAGCCAATGAAGAAAAAGTCCTGGCAGCTGGATACTGTACAACAGATATTTCCCCTTCCACTTTCCTTAGAAATGTCAACTTCAGGTGATTATATCTGCTGTCTTCAGACTCCTTGAGTGCCAACCCATTGTCTCCATCCTATTTTACTTTCACTTTTGACTAGATATCCAAAAAATCATGATGAATGAGTGAATTAATGATCACTGTTTAGGACTGATTTTATTTGTGCTTCTTTGTCCAACTAACTTATGCCTCTCCCCACTCCCTCCTTCCCTCACTCCCTCTCTCTCTCTCTCCCATTATATCTGGTGTCAAGCTGATAGCTGATGTGGCACAATATCCTCAGAAGATCTTCCAGTGCAGACTTGATCACACTATTTTGTTTTTGAAATGAAACTCAAATAAAGTTGTATTTCTCTTTCCCAGGATTAGTTTGTGGAATGATATTTTATAATCCAGTTTTGGGAAAGAAGGGGGATGCAGCAGCCCCCTGTGTCTTACCTCTCCCTCCTTATATGTTTGGCAGGTGGATACTGATGATGTTCTAACCAAAGAAGAACAGATTTATTTGCTGAATGAAGCAAAATCAACATGTCACAATCAAATAAATGGCCATAAGGAGCAAATCCAAGGTACCAGCTTTGGTTATATATTGTTATAAAAACATTGGCTGTGTGTTCTAATGGAAATCCAAGATTTGCTGCCATTGTGGGAAAACTATGGATGAGTGCCAGTTGTGCTCCGAATTGATAATCCTTGTTGGTAATCCTTAATTTACAACTATTTGAAGTTATGATCTCTGTGGGGGCACTTAAAACCCAGTTTCGATAGCTGTTCAACCCTCCAAGGTCATAAGTCTACATTTACTTCTAGGTTTTGGCAAAACTGGATCCCAGTGAAGCAATGCTCTGTTTAACAACCATAAAGTCATAAAATTAGGCCTGGTTCACTTAACAATAACAACACTTAGTAACAGAGGTTCTTGTCCCAATTGTGGTCATAAGTCAAGGACTACCTGTAAATTCTTCAAGAACTATAATGCAAGCTTTCTACCCAGTTTAAGCACAGCACTAAAATAAGAGGCATATTGGCTATTGTTTGCATCATTTAAAACCTCTTTTTACCCCTCTGTTCACGGCTTTTTTTCTTTCCCACATCTCTTTCTCTTGACTTGTGAAACAATAACCTTGTTAGATGGTCATTGTTTACCTGAATGGGATGGAATCATTTGCTGGCCAACAAGCCTCCCAGGTAAAAAAGCAGCGATTCCTTGTCCAGACTACATCTATGATTTCAACCATCATGGTAAGTTTGCTATTATCGTTTCCCTCAAAAGCCTATAAGATCTTTTGGCAATTTGAGGATTTTAATTGCATCTTTAAATTTAACATTCATGTTTTTTAAAAAGTGAGTCTGACCCTGAAATTATAGAAGGCAGGAAATAAGATTTTCCTGTTATGGCCCTAAAGAAAATTGCACCCCCTGAGAATGTTTTTTGAACAATCATTTACATAGGATGCCATTCCATTTTCTTATGGAAAGAGAATGTGATACGATGGATAAGGTGTTGTACTAGGGCTGAGGAAACCCAGCCTCAGGTCCATTTTGGTTTGGTTTGGGGTCAGCCCAACTCAAATAGGGAGAACTCAGATAAATACAAATACATAATGCTATTATAAACTTCTGGAATAAAGGCAGTTTATAAAGATAATAAATTACTCCGGTTGCTTTCAGATACTGGAAGAAATTCAATCTATATAATAGACTCAAAGGAGAGTCAAAAGGTTAAGGTGGCATTAACATCATGTAAACAGATCCCTGTCCATTTTTATGTCTCTTTTTTAAGAATTATTTTTTATTGAACAGTTTTCCTCATTTTATAACACAATTTTCATTTTTTTTGGCAACACTTCAGTATCGGTATACATACAATTTCCATACATTTTTTGCTACACACACACACACACACACACACATTATATTCCTCTATATAGGTTATTCCACTAAAATATGTACAATATGTATTTTTTACTCTGAATATTTTCCCTTCTACATTTTATAATGCATATTTTACATTTTATTAATCTGCTGTAATATTTCATATTCTTTATTTATCTTTAGATTTACTATTTAATCAATTGTACCATGCCTTCCAAATCAAATAGCATTTTATGTCTCTTATATCCCCCAATCCCTGGGTTGTGGCCCACTATGAGGGACGTGGCCCCTATTTGCAGCCGGGCCGTGCAAGTGGCAGGCTTGGATGCATGTGTATACTCCACTCAACTTGTGCAAGTCGAGCTGTGCTTCCATGCACAGGCATACTGGCCCACTACTTGCATGGGCCAGTTCCCCTCCCACCCTGGCCACCAATCCGGAAAGGTTGGGGACTGCCTGCCTTATATCAGTGGCCCCCAACTTTTTTTGTCCCATGGCCCGGTACCAGCATCACAAAATGATCCACGGACTGGTACCGGCATCAGCACGCACGACCAAGGCAAGGCGAGCCGAGCAACCAGCCATCCAGCCATCCCCTGCTTCTCCCCGCCACCTTCAACTCCTCCTTTGTACCTTTGTCGATGGGCTTTTCGGGCTCTTGCTTAATCTCCTCCTAAAGCGAGACTCCACCGCCATCAGAACTGCTCTTCGTTCAAAGCTGCCCTCCCCCGATGAAACTAAGGCGCAAGGATTCCTTCAGCACCCAAACACCACTTTCCAACCAACGACTGACAAGCTCACCCAGAAGCACTTTCTCAAGTGCCGTCGAAACAAGATGGCGGCGCCTACTTCTTTGCGGCCTGGTAAAAAATGATCCATGGACCGCTATCGGTCCGGGGCCCGGTGGTTGGGGACCACTGCCTTATATGACACATGTAAAAAGGGTTGGCTTCATTCATTCAGTTGCATATGCCATCTTGACATATACACTTCTATGGTTGTTCTATATCAATCCCCAAGTGATGTAGCCCCAAATGATGAAGTCTGATTTAACTCATATCTAGTGTAAGTTTGTAAGTCAAACGTATCAATAAAGCATCTGACTGAAGCAAGGACAATATTCTTTGTTGTTTTTGCTGAAGAAATATGGCACTTCCTTTTTTTTACTGCAAAGGAGAGTTAAGCATATCAAAGTAACTTAGACAAAGTGTTTTTTACAAAGAAGAGCAAAATGGTGCTCTTCCTTTCCATTCAAGAAATGGAACTGTGCCTCTGTGCAAGGCAGCTTTCCTCATTATTCCTTGACTCAGTGTTGGGAACATTATTGGGTTTATCATTCTTTCATATAATGCAGCTAAGGAGCAGCACTTTGGCTAATGTCAACAGACTAAGCAATGACGGTAGGAGTTGAATGACAGATCACTAGGAAATCCCAGAGCAGAAGACTAGGTTTTTGAAATAAAGAAACCTTTTGGCAGAAAGCACTGGCAAAACATTTCCATTTTGTTTCTTAGTGAGCTACATCAATATGTCCACCAAGCCCCAAACAATTAACACTTACCTTTTTATCTTCATAAAAAATGGACTATTGGCAAGCCTTAGTGGAATTTCCTACTTTGATTAATTTGAAGGTTCTTTTGCCAGAGTGTTTGTAGAATATGGTAGAAAAAGTCAGAATGGTGGGGCTGACAGGGCAATCAAATTTTGCTTGTTTTTTGTGTGCATTGTGACAACATAAATGATGGGTAAGTTTTGATCATACCAGCATAGCTACCATCTTGATTGTTTGTGCTATCCCCTGCAGACAATCCCCCCTTTTTTGCCATATCGCTTTCCTCTTGTTCTTTATTTCAGGTCATGCCTACAGACGTTGCAATGATGATGGAAATTGGCAATTGGTCCCTAATACGAACAAAACCTGGGCCAATTACACAGAATGTGTCCTCTTCTTTGCCCCAGAACAGCAGGACCAAGAAAAGGTGAAAGTTTGCCATTCTTTGTTTGCAACAGAGGAAGGAGGGACAGCAGAAACCATCAAAGCAGGAGATTTGGGAGTTTTATGAGACCAGGAGTATTTCTTTATCCTTTCGGCCAGGCAAGATAAATCCAAGCAATTATTCAAGGAGGGAAAGAACTTGGCAGTGATCCTATAACACACATTAAATTATAAACCATGGTTAGCTTTCTAGCATTGACAGTCAGATTTGCACAGCTTACTAAGCCATACAGAATGATTTAAAAGCAGCATGTCCAACCTTTACACACCAGTGGGCACTTTAGGAATTTGGGGATTATGTTATGAAAACTCTCATGGAACAGCTTATTGTGTTCAGATTATTTATTTGTTCTGTCAATTTTCTGGGCTGATGGGTACAAGTTCAAACAGAGCATGGCATTGCATACTCTTATCTTTTTTTTAAAGGCCTCCTGGTTCTAATTTGGGCCTAAAATCAATATTGGAAATAAAGATTAGGTTCCATTTTAGTTTTTCAAACGAAAAATCAACATTATTTTATAACTGGTCAGGCATGGAGTTTAGTTGACTTCAAAATTGATGTTGCCAGACAGACTGGCACTCATCACTACTATATTAGGGATTTGGAACTTATTATCTGGTATAAATCTTATCCCACTCAATTAGGCAGGCCTCAAATCACTTAAAGAAGGATTATACATTTTTGTTATACTAAGATCACTCTGTGTCTCTGAGACGGGGGCTGAGGGGGACTTCCCTTTACACAATGTTTCAGTCAAAAATAAAGAATGGTTCCAAAAATTCTTATCCTGCATGGTTGTGCTTGGTTGGATATTTGGGAGTAACATCTTCCAAACAATGAGTGGACAGCTCCTCTATCCTTATTGGTCTAGAAACCAGATTTTTAGATCTAAAAGTAAAATAGAAATTAAAAAGCCACATTTCTTTAAGAGCCATTTTTTTAAATTTTCAAATAAATATATAAATCCAGGCAGAAACCTGTGTAAACTGAATCTTAACATTTCAGCAATAAACCCAACCAAATTCTATTAACAGAAATCTAATACTTAACTAACATTTTCTATGGACCTTTCAGAAAGAGAACTAATCAGTCAAAAGGCACTTCTGATAAAGGCTTTAATTTTTAAGTTCACATTGTAAACTTTTTCTAAACGATTTCCCTCATTATTTCTGATAACTGAAATCTAATAACTTGTGAAAATGACTTTTACTAGGGATCCTCTCTGCATTGTGGCTTAATATATATATATATATATTAAGGCTGCTTTGTTTAATAGCCAATTGTTTTAGAAACGAGCCTTTTTACTTGATCTGTTGACCAGTTAAATTTACAGCATCTTGTTTGGTTTGTTGACTTGAAAATTGAAGCACAATGAGACCTAGTTATTATTTTGGTGAGAATTCTTGAGGAACTTTATTGGTATCTAGACTAGGAAATTAAAAAAAAATGCAACAGGAGATGGCAGTAGTAATAAACTTATGTATTATTGCCATGATATTTATGTGAATACATTACTGGAATCTCTGTAAGTGACTATAAACTGACTCTAGGATTTACCTTTGACCTGATTTGTTGGACCTTTAATATATATTATTCCATGCTGCTGTTTCTGCTCAAATGAAATAGGTGGGACCTTTTTTTAAATACCAAGTTATCATAGTGATCTTAAAGATGCTTCATTATTTAGGTATATTTCTCTTTTCTTTTTCTAGGAGTTGTTTGACCGTTTGCACATCATCTATACAGTTGGCTATTCTATCTCCTTGGCCTCCCTTGTGGTTGCTATGTGTATCCTTTGCTTCTTCAAGTAAGGAAAGAAGTCTATTGTATATTCCTATTGCTGTTGTGTGGCTGTAACGTTGGCTTTTCCACTGTTGTAAACCAATGTAGTCAATGGATTAGGACCAAAACTCAGATAGAAGCCCTCTCTGGACATCGAAGTGGAGAAATCTTGGGTCTCTCCCGTGGTGGGATTCAAAAATTTTTACTACCAGTTCTGTGGGCGTAGCTTGGTGGGCATGGCAGGGAAAGGATACTGTAAAATTTCCAGTCCCACCCCACTCCAGGGGAAGGTTACTGCAAAATCCGATTCCCCCTACCACTAACCTGCTTTCCAGTTCCATTTTCCTATAGAGGGCAACAAGAAGACCCAGGCGATCAGCCGGGATTCAGGAGGCAGAGAATAGATGGAGGCGGGGCCAGTTAGAGGTGGTATTTGCTGGTTCTCCAAACTACTCAAAATTTCCACTACCTGTTCTCCAGAACTGGTCAGAACCTGCTAAATACCACCCCTGGGTCTCTCTCAGTTAAACTAAATGGGTGTTTTTCAAAGTTGAAGTCAAAGACTTGTGGACTTCAACTCCTAGAATTCTCTAACAGCATGGCTGACTGGGGAATTCTGGGAATTGAAGTCCATACATCTACAAGTTGCCACGGTTGAGAAACAAATATATAGAAGGTAAAAGTAGAGGGAAGCTACATCATATATGTCTCCTTGGAAGAAAGACTAGATTAAAAATGTAACTAATGGGTAAATTAAATCTTTCCTGTGTGTTTTGTATTAAAGGCACCTTCACTGCAATCGGAATTATATCCATCTCCACCTTTTTGCCTCTTTCATCTGCCGAGCTGGGAGCATCTTTGTGAAAGATATAGTTTTATATTCTACCTTCCGCCCAGAAGGACTGGTGAAAGGACAAGACCATGATTGGGATGCTGAAGAGCTAACCCTCACTTTGGGACCAAGAACCCAGTTGGTAAATTTCATGACAAGGAATTCCTTGGTGACTTCTTCCCCCAGTGATCTGACATTGCTTCAAGCAAATTTGTTTTCATCCTGTTTGTTGAATAATCTACAGTAATTGGTGGTTAAAGAAGCTTATTCAGTTGCATTCCTCAAGCCCTGGGAGTCGGGGTTGTTTTCAAAGAATAGTTCCTGGTAACTAATAGTTAAGTTACATTCTCCAGTTTAAAAGGACAAGTCCTTATAGGTTCCATTATTCATAAAGGCAGAAAAACAACAATACAATCTTTCAAGCAATGTCACCAGGTTGCACAATAAGTCACACAAGTAATTATTCCTAGTGTAAATTCAAAGTAGCACAATTAATATAGTATACAAAACATGACAACTCATAGTACAGGTAGTCCTCAACTTGTGACCACAACTGAGTCCAAAATTTCGGTGGCTGAGACATTTGTTATGTGAATTTTGCCCCATTTTATCACCTTTCTTAATATAGTTATTACGTGAATAACTGCAGTTGTTAAGTTAATAACACAATTGTTAAGTGAATCCAGCTTCCCCATTGACTTTGCCTGTCAGAAGGTCACAAGAGGTGATCACATGACCCCGGGACACTGCAACCATCATAAATACATGCCAGTTGCCAAGCATCTGAATTTTGATAACATTACCATAGGGATGCTGAAATGGTCATGAGTGTAAAAACAGTCATAAATCACTTTTTTCAGTGCTGTGGTAACTTTGAATGGTGACCAAGCGACCTGTTGTAAGTCAAGGTCTACCTGTATTTGCCAGAACACCTTAATAGAAATTCTGCATTCACTACAGCAGTACCAGGAACTGTGGTGCACAGTGGTTAGAATGCAGTATTGCAGACTAATGCAGTATTGCAGACTAATTCTGTTGACTGCCAAGGATTTGATCCTCACTGGCTCAAGGTTGACTCAGCCTTACATCCTTCCAATGTCGGTAAAGTGAGGGCCCAGATTGTTGGGGGAAAAATGCTGACTCTGTAAACTGCTTAGAGAGGGCTGTAAAAGCGTTGTGAAGTGGTATATAAGTGTAAGGGCTATTGCAATTGCTATCAAATGTTTGGAGAAAAAGACATTAGACACTTTGCATGATCATCTTGGCAGCTGCTTGACACTGAAGACAAAATGTTAGAGGAAGTAGAGTTGAGTTTGATCTAGTAAAGCAATTTTAGAATTGAATAATTTGCACTGTATCTATAGGAACAGACAGGATTTCAAGAAACTGAAATATCAGAACCCAAAAGCAGCTACAAACTCTTAGCTGTGCCAGTTTAGCCAAAACTCATGTGGTATGTTTCTCCATTTCTCCAGGCAGGTTGCAAAGTAGCAGTGACTGTCTTCCTCTATTTCCTGGCTACCAACCATTATTGGATCTTGGTGGAAGGTCTCTACCTCCACAGTTTAATCTTCATGGCTTTCCTGTCCAACAAAAGCTACTTGTGGGCCCTCACCCTCATTGGATGGGGTAAGAACAGTCCAGTTTGCAGGTTATCCTCTGCTGTTATCCTTAGCTTATCTGTGACTCTGCAAATTGGATTAGCAGCTTCATGTAGAGATATTGAAGGATGTGGGTAACATAAAAGTCTTTTAAACTCTTATAATTTCAGCAGCAGCAGGAGCAGCAGCAGCAGGGGAAATCCAAAAAGTCAAAATGGCACCCAGAATTGTGCAGTTAAAGGCACTGCTCCTTTTTCATGGGATACAAGGGATGAGGCTTTGATTATAAGGTCATGATCATTATCTTCTTTTTTGCCCCAAGGATGTCCCTGATTACTTCAGTTTTGCTCTTGGGCCACCAGAACTGTCTCTGGTGCCTCTTACTAGTGTGTCTGCACTAACATTGTGATTCCCCCGCTTACTCAGTATCAGCTGAGGGATATCAGGTGTTGTATTCTCCCCTAAAGGTGCCTTGCGTTCCCAACTTCTTACTATTTCTCTCACCCTTCAGGATGAAATGATAGGTATGGTGTTATTCTGTTAGTCTGTTTTTCCCTTGATGTCTTGTTAAGATATCACTGGAAACTCAGATCTCTTTCTGCTTGTTTTTCTTTTTCTTCTTCCTTTGAGGGTCACCTGCTGTCTTTGTATCTATCTGGGCCGGTGTAAGAGCATCTCTGGCAGATACACAGTACGTAGCTTCTACTTTGCTTACATCTTACCCTGAGAGATTGGAAACAAACTACCCTCACCATAGTCACAGAGAAGGAGTAGGGACTAGGGCAGGGCTATCAAACTCCCAGCCCATGAAACCGGATGCATCACACTACACACATGCCCAGTTTAGTGAAGGAGAAAAAAGTCCCGATATGTCACGTGATGTTGCCGTGATGACAGGAGTTTAACACCCTTAGTCTAGGAGATTAAATCTCCAAATTTCAAACGGTACTCAAGGTGTGCATTCCAGGTATTTCGCTTAGAACCCACCAGGTTATCTGCCACTCTCATTTTTTTACACACATATAGAGATGTGTAAGATGGATGCCATTTATAATTGGCATCAAAACAATGCACCATCTTCCAGGATCATTTTAAACCCTTGAAGAAGGCCGAAAGCTTTCTTAGAAAGTAGACTCAATGGGTATTTCAAAAAGTCTACCTGACCGGAAAAAAAGAGAAGAAAGAAGTGTGGATATTAAAAATCCTTTTTTGCAATTGTGGAGGAGTTTGGGGAAAGAAGGTAAGTCATATTCTGGTTAAATTAACTGTCGTGGCTGAATGCAAACCTCTCTTTGTCAGATGCTGGGACCTCAGTGCTGGAAACATGAAATGGATCTACCAGGTCCCAATCTTAGCAGCGATTATGGTAAGAAGGGTAAAGAATGGCTGGGAGTTTGGTAATACACGTTTCCTGTAGCTGAGTAACTAATCCATATTTATAATGGTTGAAATTAGTTTTAAAATAACACATGGCATCTTTCATATATATCACTTAATCTTAAGTTTTAGAGTGGTCCATTGGATCTGCATTGTTTATTAAGAATTAGGTCTTTCTGGAATTTTATTTAGTCCTGATGCTTTTTGGGTTGTAAGTTGAAGCTGTACTATTTCATAATTGTTTGGGATGGGAGTTAAATAGCCATTAAAATATATTGCTACCATATGCAGATAGTCCTCAACAAATGACCAATTGGGGTCAGAATTTCCATTGCTAAACAAGGCAACTCTTAAGTTGTACCTGATTTTCTGACTTTTTTTCCCCACTGTTATTAAGTGCAGTTAACTGCAGTTAATTAAATAATCCAGTCATTAAGCAAATCCAGTTTGCCCCATTGGTTTGGCTTGTTGGAACTTGGAAGTCACTTGGGAAGATCCTAAGTGGTGATCGCATGAACCCCAGATGCTATAACCCAGGGGTCCCCAAATTTGGCAACTTTAAGACTTGTGCACTTCAACTCCCAGAATTCTCCAGCCAGCTATGGGAGTTGAAGTCCACAAGTCTTATAGTTGCCAAGTTTGGAGACCTCATGCCAGTGGCCAAATACCTGAATTCGGATTACATGGCTGTGGGAATGCTACGATCATTGTAAGTACAAGGATGGCTTGTAAATCACCTTTTTAATGCCATTGTTATTGTGAATGATCACCAAATGAATGATTGTAAGTCAAGGACTGCCTGTGTAGTGTAGAGTGGGGGTCTCCAACCTTGGCAACTTTAAGGCTGGAGGACTTCAACCCAGCTCCGCTGGCTGGGGAATCCTGGGAGTTGAAGTCCTCCAGCCTTAAAGTTGCCAAGGTTGGAGACCCCTGGGAGGAATAAAGCAACTGTATAATTCTACCACTATATGAAATGTCTGTCTCTGTGTTTCTGTGCTGCTGGCAGGTGAATTTTTTTCTTTTCCTCAATATTGTGAGAGTTCTGGCATCCAAACTATGGGAAACAAACACAGGGAAATTAGATCCACGACAACAGTACAGGTATGTATTTAGGCACAGCTGAACTAGATTTTCTCTGTTAGCTCTGCAATAAACTATTATTTCAGTTCTTTTAATTGAGAATGTTAACATCAATCTTATAGACATTCTGGAATACAATGGTCATTTCCATTTTATAAACTATGTTTTCATCACTTTAGATTGCTTAAAGCAAGGGTCTTCAAACTTGGCAAGTTTAAGATTTGTGGACTTCAACTCCCAGAATTCCTGAGCTAACATGCCTGGAGGAGGAATTCTGGGAGTTGAAGTTCACAAGTCTTAAAGCTTGTCAAGTTTTTATTTGTTTAAAAAAGAAATCCCCTATATTACCAATAACTATTAAACAGACCCCAATTCATAGTAACCAAAATAAACTTGGATCTAGGGCAGGATTGGGTCATCTAAAGACTAGATACAACCATCCTGCTTCTCATTTCTAGCTCCCAAAGTAATGTAAAGCAGGCAGGTCTGGTTTGAGTGTGTATGTATGAGTGAGTCTTGTGGGGGCTTTAAGTGGCCAAAATGTACCTCTTAATAAAAATACAAACATCAGACTGGGAAAGTTTAAAGCATCTATTTCTCCCCTTTTATAATTTTTCTAACAAGAGTGCAAATTCTAGTCTTACCCACTCTAGTAATCCTGAATAGCAGTGGTCTCCCAGCTGGTACCAGGGACCAGTTCTGTGGGGAGAGGTTTTTCCATGGACCAGAGCGGGCATGGTTTTGCGTGCTCCCTGCATCTCATGGATGGGGTCTTACTTGTGTGACCTGGTTTCCAGCATGCCGCAGACAGGTGCCAGTCACAGACCTGGGTACCCTTGGTGTATAAGTCAACAGGAATGCTCTCCTGCAGTGGGGTAAGAAGTGCAGTCTTGGCTTACTACTGTAATTGTTTCTTCAAGCTTTTAGTCTTTTTAAGGGTCAAACTTTCACTAGCCTTATTATCAAGCATTCTGTTTTATTTTAAACTATGCAGCTTCTGGGAGTTGAAAGTCCATACATCTCAAAGTTGCCAAGGTTGAAACACTTTTCTGGAGAACCCGGGGTGGGTGGGTGTGACAAGATACCATAAATACTCCCTCCATCCTGCTATTTTCAGAAAACTATTGAAGTCAACCCTAGTCCTGATGCCTCTCTTTGGTGTCCATTACATGGTGTTCATGGCTACGCCTTACACAGCTGTCTCCAGCACACTTTGGCAGATACAGATGCATTATGAGATGCTCTTCAATTCTTTACAGGTGAGTTTTTGCTCATGAATCTTGCTTTTGAATCACTCTATTTCAACAAGTTCTGATTTTTGATTTGTCTCTGTCTCTCATTAGGGCTTCTTCGTGGCTCTAATTTACTGCTTTTGCAATGGTGAGGTAAGACTTTGCAGCTATGTTTATGTAGACACAAACATGAGCATGTGTATAAAATTGACTTTTCTCTTCAGAGTTTGCATAGATTTTCAAGTGAAGCCACCAGTTTATTAACTCTATCTGACTTATATTTCTCTTCCAGAAAAATAATACTGCTTTGCATGAAATATTTACATTCCCCAAATAGAGTTTTGCTAAAAGCCGTGCTTTTTGGCCCAGCATTCTTTTTTCTGATTGACTAGTTGATTGCATATAATTTGTATTCCAACCCAACCATTAATCCTGAGCTCAGAATTCTAAAATGTAAAGGGTGAAAACCTTCACAAAGAAAACAATTTCAACATAACCTTAAAACTAACTACGGCCAGAAAAAAACCCCAACCAACCTATTCTCTAGTCTGTAGAGATTCTCAATCATCCAAGTCATGGTTGTCCAAAAGGTACTTTTCAGGAGGCAATGGGACTTTGCTTTTTTTTAAAGTTTTGCTTCTCATCCAAGAAGCTTCTTCAGCTCTAAACTTCCAAGTGCTTCAAAGACCCTCTAAAAGGATACGAATAACCAGCTGTCTGCAAGGAATATAAATCCTTCCATTCCCCACTGTCTTGTCAGAGCTGAAAAAGTTTATTGGATGAGAAACGAAATGTCTTCAAAAAAGAACCAAGCAAGTCCAATACCCTCCTGAAAAAGCATCTTTGGGACTATTCGCCAAAGGCTGAGATAGAAGAGGATGGTGTAAACTCCTTTTCTGAAGACAGAAAGGGGACCATTCTGATGGGTGGGTGGGGGGGGGGGGGGAGAAGCTGATGTCTCACTCTAATCCAATAGATGACCTCTCTCAACATGATTACGTTATTACGTTAAACATGGAGAACAAAACTGTATATGAGCCCTGTGACATCCCACATAGGAGTAGCCAAGGATACACTGACTAGACCAGGGATGTCAAACTCGTGTTATCACATATCACATGTTTTCCCCTTCACTAATATGTGCCTGGGAGTGGCCAGCACGTGATGCATCCGGCCAGGGGTGGGATTCAAATTTTTAACAACTGGTTCTGTGGGCGTGGCTTAGGTGGTGGGTGTGGCTTGGTGGTCATCTGACTGGGTGGACATGGCTTGGTGGTCATGTTATTGGCTGAGTGTGGCCAACTCAATATCACTCACATTGAGGCATGCATCTCCTCCTGGCCTCTCATGACTGTAGGGATGCTGCAACAGTCATTACATATGAATAATGGTCCTAAGTAACTTTTTTCAGAGCCACTGTAACTTTGAATGGTCACTCCACACAAGCAAAGTACCAGCAAAGGAGGGGAAAAAAACTCCAGAGATGTTCCTGAGACAGGAAGTCTAGTCTTGCCAAGAATGTAATAAAGGTTAACAGAGAGGCAGTTTCTGTAAGCAACACCAGAATGTTTCCTTCCTGCCTTCCTTACAGGATTAGGCCAGTAATTTCTTCTAACAACCGGTTCTCCGAACTGCTTAGAATGTTAACAACCGGTTCTAGTGAATAGGTGCTAATAGAATCCCACCCCTGCATCCGGCCCATGGGCTGTTAGTTTGACATGCCTGGACTACACCTATCTAATCATGGAGTAGAACCAGTGTAACACAACGCCTCCAATCTTCACAGGCAGTCCAGAAACTTCAAGTACTTTGTTCTGGAGTTAGTGATTAGAATGTCACATTGTGCTAAGCCATAACATTTGATGTTGGGTCTTGGCTTAGTATTATGTATGACCACAAAAAACATGCTTAATAAGCAATAAAACATAATTAATTTAGTTTGTGTGAACTTAGTCACACAATAGCAATTGCATATACCCGGTCTACATACAAACCATGCTTGTTTTTTAAATACACACTAATCTTCACCTTTGACCTTTCCGAAAAACAAACCTAAAATATAATGTGGGGTAACATTCCATCCTAAGACTGTGGTGGGTTACCCAATTTGAAATTTAGGGCTAACTTTCTAATTGAAAAAAATAAGTACACATTGGAGTGTTAAGAAAAAGTGAAGAATTGTGGGCACCTGATAATTTGGGCCAAAGCTGCTTCTACCACATAGTCAAGAGTTGAGAACAAGAGACGTGTTGAATTATCCAAGCTGCATTCCTTTGATGACCTGTCTCTATCTCTAGGTACAAACTGAAATTAAAAAAGCTTGGTTCCG
This sequence comes from Pseudonaja textilis, assembly GCF_049901715.1. Classification (NCBI taxonomy): domain Eukaryota; kingdom Metazoa; phylum Chordata; class Lepidosauria; order Squamata; family Elapidae; genus Pseudonaja; species Pseudonaja textilis. The sequence goes on along the minus strand of NC_142008.1, from coordinate 101,410,444 downwards.
GAGAAATTTGCTACTGGATATAAAGCAGAAGACCCGTATCACCAGCACAGGAGGGAGCTGTTATTATGGTGGCCTAACATCCCATGCAACCAATAGCATCAGTCTGAGTATGGCCAGCTGGGGCACAACCTCTGCAACCGCCATAGCTATGCCTTTGGTTGCCAGAAATTGGCTATTGCAGCTAGCCAGCAGTGGAGCTACACTGGAATACTTCCCTGTTTCTTCCACTCTGTATAACAGCTTGAGTCAGGAGATGATGCAGAAAGGTCCTGAGGAGATAATTAAGGTTTTGGTAGATTCTCCAGACCTAGAAAACCATTCCTGCTTGAAAAAAGATATTGAGACCATGCTATAAAGATTAAAAACATGTCTATCCATCTAGTTAGCAAGTTGCTAGATTGAATCCTGAGCTACTCATCATTGTAATGACTAGTTAGTTTACTATTGATATGAAAAGATTATTTATTAGTCATTTCTGACTGTTATTGTGTATATATAATTTTATCATGGATCTTGAGGATCGCTCAGGGAGATATGTAACGCTAGCAAAATTGCACCTATTTATTTCCAAACATTCTGATCGGCAAGACAGATCTGCCTTCTTGCCATGCATTTGCCATTTCATCCTTAGCAACAATACTTATCTACATATTATATCAATGGAAAGCATTTAATTCTCTCACTTGTAATATTGTAGTACTTGTTTTTTTTTTTTAAGAGTTCCAAAGTTAAATAGGCAAAATTGTTAGCTAACATTTTGGCCAATTTTAAGTAGAGAGTACTTTCTCATTCAACCAGTATGGAGTGTGAGAGAAGTAAATTTGTTTTTGATGTTCAATTTTATTCTTGTGTTGTAGTATAGTGAGAAATAAATGACAATGTTTCTTTCCAACATTAATTTGTTATTTAATTATCAATTCTACATCAGTGATATACAATGGATTTTGAAAAAACATATTCTATGGAAGTTTGTCCCATTTTTCAACAAACCATTCCTCCCAACATAACAGTAACCATTCTTGAAGAGAACTGATTATCCTGCCAAACTACTGTGGATTGTACAATGATGAAACAAGCATTGATCCAACAGCATATTCAACATACTTTTAGCAAGTACACATTACTAGTCTACTTGTATTTGGAAATGCAGTTTTCAAGGTAGTCTAAAAGAAAAACAGATGGTAGGAAATGTATGATTAAACCTTCTGTATGAAGCACAGAACTTCAGTTAATATGACAAGAGTATATCACAAAAGCCAGCCAGTATCTCTTAAGGATCCCAGTTTGATTTCCTAATATCATTTAGAACAATCAAGTATTTTGCATTTTCAAAACTAATTTGGAATAAAATAATAGCTAAACTAAAGACCATTCAAGACAATTATACTAGTAATAAAACATTTATTAGAAGAAAACATGGAAAGTAAAGGACATGGCATGTCACAGAATCTTAACAGTTTCAGATATATCTTCATAAAAATGCAAAGCAAGAACATATACAAACAAGATTTTTTTCCTATTCCTCTGGGAAAAGAAGTTTAAGAACATGCAATTAAAAATACCAAGCAAAACATTTTGCATTAACTTTCCAGAGGTGTGTGACAGTCATTCTGAAATTTGTTTTTTCACAGGTCCTCATGTCTGCTGCTTCAAAAAATCATTCCCAAATGTACAAGGTTTAAGCCTGCCCCCCCCCCTCAATCACAGAAACTTGATACATGAAAAGTGCCTCTCCACCACACTCCTGAATATAATCTTGGGGATAGGAAGGAACAACTTTGCAAACACCCACAAAGTAGCAAACAAAAGATCTTAAATGAATATTGCTGAGAACAAAATTAATCCTAGTTGCTTCCTATGTTTTCATAGCTGCATGCATGGTCTGTCTTTTCTATTCAAGGTTAATGTAGCTTCAAGAATCTATACTTGTTAACAAGCCGATATAAGTAAACCTGGATCATTCCTAGATACAGAGACTTCAATCTGAGTAAAAACATCTGCTACAATTACCAGTTTCATTGTGTACTTTAATCTCTGCTTCTGCAAGGAAGCTTTCAAAATATAAATGATAGGATGTTGCATAGATTAACATGGAGATTTCCATTTGTCCTAGGAAATGTGTTTTATTCTACACACTATTGTAATTGCAATAAATCAAAGGAGTCAAATTTCAGCCAAAGACATTGTCTTACCTAGTTTACATATAAAGGGGAAAGTGGCATTATTGCCTACATATCTGCTGTGTAGCCTTTCCACATCTAAGAAACAATTCTAATCTTTTTCCTTTAGCTACAATCATGCAGATACAATTAGGTGAATATAAAAGATAGAGTGATCTGCATCTGTTGCCTTCTTAACTGCTTAAACTACCGACGACAAAACATACATACATACATACATACATACATACATACATACATACATACATACGGAAATCAAACCTGGTATTCAGTAATTCAAAATGAAAGGGATTTAAATTAATCAGTGCTATTCATCAGATGAAAAGTAGAGAGAGCAGCTGAAAGACTGATACAAGCCATAATGAAGCAGCAGGCTTTCCATGCATGATCCAAAATGTTGGTGTAAAAGGGCTAATTCCATTCCTTCCATCCTCGATTTCTGCCATAAGGATCATCACAACTTTACAATGTCTGCTGGTTTATCAGTTTGATTTACTCTCAAACAGTCCATGAACTGTGCCTATGCGTGAAATTAAGAATCTAAGAATCTATGCCAGGGCACATCCAGCCACTATAGCCAAAAGAAAAATGTGTAAAACCATTCTCGTTGTAGAAATTTAAAAGGTAGATGAGTAGGTACACCAACTAAACAAGTCACTTTCTGTCAAGTCTATGATGAAGAAATTAAAATATACCCTATCCCGTTTATTCTTATGTTTAGAAATATTTAGTTAAAAAAACCCCACAAATTTTTCCAAGGGATAATCAATGTTGTGAAACCACTCTGGATGGACGGATTTTTCAAATGCAAAGCACGAAAAAAATTATATTAAAGAGGAAACTTTCTTTTGACCAAAGCATAAAACTGATGTGGCATTAAGGGGAGGTGGTTAATATTGGATGTACTGAGTCAGGCTTCCTTGGGAAATGCTATTGTCCACTCTTATCCTTCCAAATAGCCACTTCTGGTATGGAGACCTTAGAGAAAAGCACCTTGCCATTTGAGGAGAAGTGCAGATGCTTAACTATCCCATCGGCTTTTTTTGCGCTTGGGGGGTTCAGGAACTGCAAAACCATCTGTCTTGCTGTTGTCTCGGTTGCTGCTTTCTTTCTTGCTCTCATTATTCCTATTTTCAATATTTCTGTTTTCATTGTTGTTCCGGTCATTGTTGTTCCGGCTGTCTCCATTATTTCTGTTGTCTCCATGGCGACTATTGCTGCTGCTCCCACCTCCAGAATGTCGGCCTTCATTGTGTCTATGGCTATCCCCATGGCGGTTTTCTCCATGGCGGTAACCTTCCCCATGGCGCTGGCCATCACTATGGCGACTGCTATCTCCATGGCGCTGGCTGTCACTATGACGACTACTACCCCGATTGTCATTGTATCTTTCCCTGCCTCCACTGTTGCCTTCTCTGTTGTTGTTGTTGATGGCGGCATTTGCACTATTGTAACCCTGAATGCCTGCACTTGGAAAGCTAGTGATGCTGTTTAAGTTTCCAGAACTTGTGAAACCTGGGATACCTTTTGCTAAACCTGATACTGCTATGGGACTGTCAGGTTTAGCTGAGTTCTGCTGGGCTGAATTTGTTGGCACAGAGTTTAAGCTGCCTGCACTGGTCCAACCACTGGCACCTGCTGAAGAACTGCCCGTCTTCTGGTTGCTAAAGCTGGCAGCAACAAAATGGCTCTTATACTGGGACTACAAGAGAAAAAACACTACAGTAAATATAATAGTATTCATAAAATTTCTCAAAGCAACATGGGCCTGTTTAAACACCAATTAAAACTGGAGATCGGGCGCTAAATGGGATAAGCTTCTGCTTAGTAGCCAGAAATTATTGACTAGCACCTCTTTCTTGACTTAAAACAACAGAGTTGGAAGAGACCTTGGAGTTCTTCTATTCCAACCCCCTGTTCAGACATGAAAACCCTATATCATTTCAGACAAATTGTTGTCCAATCTCTTTTTAAAAACTTCCAGTGTAGGAGCATTCACAACTTCAGAAGGCAAGTTGTTCCATTGATTAATTGTTCTAACTATCAGGAATTTTCTCGCCTTGATTATTTTTCATCCATTGCTTCTGGTTCCACCTTCAGGTGCTTTGAAGAACAGCTTGATTCTCTCTCCTAAGTGGCAACCCCTGAGATATTGGAACAATGCTATAATATCACCGCTAGCCCTTTTCATTAAATTAGACATACCCATTTCCGGTAACGATTCTTTATATGTTTTAGCCTCCAATTCCTTAATAATCTTTGTTGCTCTTCTCTGTACTCTTTCTAGAATCTCAACACCTTTTTTACATCGTGGCGACCAAAACTGAATGCAGTATTCCAAGTGTGGCCTTACCAAGGCATTATAAAGTGGCATTAACACTTTGTGTGATCTTGATTCTATCCCTCTGTTAATGCAGTCTAGAACCTTATTAGGTTTTTTTTTGGCAACTGCAGCATACTACTGGCTCATATTTAAGTGACTGTCCAGTAGGACTCCAAGATCCCTCTCGCTGTTATTACTATTGAGGCAGGTGCTATACCTGCACATTTTGTTTTTCTTGCCTAAATGTAAAACCTTACTTTTTTAACTATTGAATTTCATTTTGTTAGATAGTGCCCAATGTTAAAGTCTGTCAAAATCTTCTATACTTAAGCCTACCTTCTGGAGTGTTGGCTAAGGAACCTGTTTTAACTGATTTGTGGGGTGGGGTGGGGAATTGTTAGGTAACATTTAGTCCCCCTTACAGCCCTCGAGTGTTTATGTGATAATTTTAATTAGCTGGATTTTCTTCTTCATAGATAACCTGGTACAAATAGCAGACACTGGGTTCCAAAGATTAAAGACATCTTGGAGTGAATATCCTGATTGCAACAGCACTACAATGAGGGCAATGAGATCTTAATATATGATTCTTTTCATACTAACCTGAAACGCTGCTTTCATTGCAGATAACCTGTCCCCCATTGCTCCTGAGGATGGCTTATATGCTTCATAGTTGACCATTACACTGTTGTTTCCCCGATCCTAAGACACAAAGTTGCATTGTTCAACTGAGGCAGAAGTCTTGGGCATGCTTAGTAGCAATAAATATGTCTGTTATCTAGGCATCGATGCTTACCACATTCTCTGATCCTAAGCCAGGCCGCTCACGGTATCCCAGGCCACCACCACCAATATTTAGCTTCTTGCCCTTCCCTCCCTTGAAACGTGATTTCCGGAACCAAGCATTCTTGGAGAGAAAATTGTGACATTAATAAAAAATGTTGGGTTTCTAATATGTCATCACATTATTGTGTTTTATATAGTCCGGTTACTCTGGCAAGTAAGAAAGTGAAAGCAAAACTACAGTTGCTCTTTGTGTTCTGTAAATCCTGACTTCTACAAGCCCAGTTTTATATAAATATTCTATTTGAAATATTCTATTTCAATAGAACACATCTAATATTTTTGTCATACACTTCCATAGCTCTATTCTTAGGACCTTGCTTTAGAATAGCTTCCATCTTCCATCTCTGCAGTGGTTCTTTCTATACTCTGCTTTCCCTTCTGCTGACATAAGACTACATGGCTATGGGGATGGGCTATGCGAATGGAGAGTGACTGTACTGAAGCTCCATTTGTGCAAGCAGTGGGTGTGCATGCAAAATCATCCCCTCTTCCCCATCGCTGCTGGTCTGCAGAGCTGGAAAAGTTGGGGACTGCTATTCTAACTTTTTGGCACAGTCTGGCACAACAAAAAATATAGTAAAATTTCAAGTAAATTTAGTCCATATTACTTTAAATTTACAACTTCTTATATAGTTAGTGTATTCATAACTACTATATGTGCTTCAAAAAAGAAAAAGAAACCAGATATTTTACCTGCATAGCTAAATCCAGAAGTTCTTTTGAAACGTGCTGATTGGCTCCTTCCAAATTCCGAACAAGATCTCCAGCAAAGTTGCTATCTTTCTGAGTCAACAAGGTGTAGGCCACACCCTTTTCCCCTGCTCTACCAGTACGTCCAATTCGATGAGTATGAGTATCAATATCCCGAGCCACATCATAATTGATCACAGTCTTAATGGAAGGAATATCCAGACCACGAGCTAGATAGAAACACTTCAGATATGAGGTTGGAGGTCAAGAATGCAATTCTCAAATACTATAAATGCTTGTCTTTTTTTTTTTAAAAAAAGCTATTGTTCTTGTCCTTTCCAATGCAGTCAGTCTTACATCTATTTTAAAAGCCCTTTTCATTTCCCACTTTCAATGTTAGAAATGATTTTTCTAAAATTCCATTTTCTCAGCTATGCTTTTCTATGCAAGTCACGTACTGATTTATGCTTTAAGTGTTAATAGCAATAGCACTTAGACTTAAGAGAAAAAAGAGGAACATATCTATTTTTATACCTCTCTTTTTAAATGTGTCTTTTTTTTCAGACTTTCACATTTCTGATCTAAAGAGTTATTTTTCCTAAGCTTGGAATAATGAGACTGAACTGAAATTCAATTTTTGCTAATGAGGGGAAGGAAAGGAAGAAACATTCACTATAGATTTAGTTCTGTGTATCCGCCTACCATACTACCATCAAAATGGAAAAATAGCATTTTTGAATGCTTACTATCATTTCAATAGTAACACTTAAGAGCATGATAGTTTCAAACAACGTATTTAAAGAGTGCCCCCCTTCAATCTCTTTCACAGAAATACATTTTCTAATGCCTTTACATATAAATATAAATTACATATAAAGCAAAGAAGCCATACTGATTGTGGGGAGGGATAAAAGGATGCTTTTAGAAACAATTTCTATGTCTTTTAAATCTGGCTTGCAATTTTACCAGCCACATCTGTAGCAACCAGAACTGGAAAGGTCCCTTTCTTGAAATCTGAGATGACTTTGTTCCTTTCACTCTGGTCCATATCACCATGCAGGAGCCCTAGATCGTGACCCTCCTGTTTAAGGTTGTTGGCCAATTCTTCTGCATTTGCCTTCTTGGTGACAAAAAGGAGGACACTCCCTGAAGAAGTGAATTCCACTAGACGACCAGTCAGCCAGTTCCATTTATTTGGACCAGAGCTGAGGATCTCCACAATTTGAGTAATATCTTCATTTGCCTGTTTGGGACAACAAGGTCAACAGAGAACATTAGAATATAAAGCAAATATTTTCAAGCAAGACCCAAGCAGGGGAATATACAACCTTAAGACTTACCTTTTTATTAATAGTTTCATTCAAATAATTATTTTAGAAGGGGAATTTACCTCTCCAATATCTCCCTGCACCACTCGAATTGGATCAATCAGGATATCCCTGGCCAGTTTCTCAATCTTCTTCCGAAAAGTTGCACTGAACAGAAGAGCTGTTAAATCAGAAATGCAGTGTTGATTATATCACATAACCAAAGAGATATCAGAACACAAGTCTCCACTAAATCAAGTCCCTTGGAATATGGACACAACAGCTGGATTCACAGGCTACATCAAGAATATGGTTTACTATAGGAATTGTGGTTTACAAATCAAACAGCAAGCTTAACATGTTTCTAAACAAACCCAAATGAATCACATTGTGTGGTACAATGTGTGAACCAATGACCACACAATGATGTAGTTCTGCACCTATTCAGAGACATAAAACAACATTCTTCTCTCACTTCCATTAGCAATCATAACATAATTTATCATATGTAATACATTAATTTCTGAAACACTATAGCACTGTTTACCAGTAAGTTCTCATTCAATGCTAGTAGTTTTTACTGAATTAAACGAGTAAACAAGCTAAGCTATTAAGTGGAATATAGCCTGAAACACAAAAATACACAGATTTTGATATTTAAGAGTTTCTTCTGCTAAAATCAGTAGCAATTTTCTATCATTTTATTGCAGGAAACATATACAGAAATGTATATTGGGAAGGCTTAATGTAGCTTGAAAAAAGAAATGGGGGAAAAAAAGAACTTCCTTAAAAGGCAAAGAGACAATGAAAACTACAACCGTGCTGACTTCTATGGAATGGCCTTATATATTGTGTATCATTATACTATGCATTGCTGCCATCACCTCTTCCCCAAAATATTGAACCCAAGCCTAAGACTATCAAAAGTTTGCGACTGTGGCTTGAAACTCTGAAACTGAGACACATATTTATGATCTATTTTACCTAGAATAACTCCTAAACTTTGCTGTTCAAGATGGTTGCTAGTTCCCTACTTTCCTTGCTCACATAAATGTGTGAAGAGGGAGAAATAGATTTCCTCGTCTGAAGCCCATTCAGACAAAACTTTAGACAATAGGGGAAAAAAATGAAATCAGAGAAAGATGGGGAAATCAGAGATAATAAAATATGGGGAGTGTTTTCTCTTGCTTAAAAGATGCATTTGATATCTATCCTATCCTATTCTATTTGTAAATCCAGGTATGGTTTGATGACTTGAATTAATATTAACAGAGAAGTCTAACTCCCCTGAAATATTTTTGTGAGAAAATCTGCATTAAGAAAGCCCATACTCACTCTGTCTTTCAGGGCGGACATGACTGGCAACTGATCGGACTTGATATTCTGAAGAAAAAGGAACGAAATCAAGTGAAAAGCATCACCCTCTAAACCATACCCAATATAGTCACAATAAATTAATATACGTACATACATATATAAATACAGATATAGATAGAATGGGTACAATACCAGAAAACGTCTTAATACTTATATTAAAGTCTTGGAATATCATAAGAGAAAACAAGTTTTGGTAAGTCTGTAAAATAAAGTGTGTTGTAGAGGATACATCTAGACAGGTAGTCCTCAATATACAACAATTCATTTAGTGATCACTTAAAGTCACAACAGCATTGAAAAAAGTGACTTATGACTATTTTGTCCACTTATGACCATTTCAGTATCCCATAGTCATGTGATCAAAATTTGGGTGCTTGGCAAGTGACACTCCTATTTATGATGGTTGCAGTGTCCCGGGGTCATGTGATCAACTTTTGCAACCTTCTGACAAGCAAAGTCAAAATTTTATGAACTTTTTTGCAATGTTCATTAAGTGAATTCACTGGTCGTTAAACAGAAACTGCAGAATGCTACAACCAGTCATAAAGGTGAGTTGATTGCCAAGTACCAAAAACGCAGTCATGTGATCCTGGGGTAAATGTGCAGTTGTTAGAACTCTGGAAATGAGTCATAAGTAGCTTTTGGAGGGGAAAAGTTTTTCTCATAACTTCAAATGGTTACTAAGCAACCATTTCTTAAGCAAGATAAACTGGAGTAAACCTCCAGATTAAAGAACTTTTGAAAAGAATAGAAAGCAATTATCATTATGACGGCTAACCATCCAGTTGAATTAAAGTATTATACAAGGCCCGAATGAATGAAATGATTGAATTCTAAGTTAATTTTTATGTTTTCAAAACATAGAACAACTCAGTAAACTCTCTGTTTTGAACGGATGCTGATATATTTTAGTAAATAAACTAAGAACATTTTAATGACAATTAACTAGAGTTAATTAATTTCTGAGCCATTATGTGTTTTGATTTTTAAATCACAAAGGTAAAGTTTTCTCTGAGTAGCAATCACAAGGCCAACTTCTTACACTGCCATCTTTAACAGGAAGTGTGCAAAAATAGAACAGAAAAATTGTAGTACAAAGAAAACAAAATGCCTGAAATCCATAGCTGGCCATGAATGAGTTGACAGATATATCTGGCTAAGCCTCCCACTTAAAATAGTTCAATATAAACTATAATTGCATTGCAGTTCCTTTCAATTGAGCTAATAGCAAATATTGATATATTGTATTATTTTATTTAGCTTGTTTATTTAATTGACAGCCTAGTTTGGCCTTAATATGCTATTTTATTTCTTGAATACAAAAGAGGGAAAGGGAATAACCAGGCTCACTCGTGCTAATGCACGTAATGCTAAAATCATGGTTTCATTATACTGTACATACAAATATGATTGGTAAACTCATTTTGATATTTACATGCAAGATTTTGAAAATTCTGTCAAAATGAAAAATGGAAATTTTTTTCCTTCAAAGTCGCATTTGGAGTATCCTTCATTGAGGATTTGGAAATAAAATAATTAAATAAATTATTTATTGATGCCAGTGATTAATTTAGTAAAAAAAATCAGTCCATTTTAGCTCATGCATACTCTTTTGTCTACTTATATTATGTATAGGCTGTTTTAGACTTCTAGTCTTTGCCTAGTCTCAATACAGACAAATAACGGTAAGGACAACTTCTCCAGAAGAGACCTAGTTTCCTATGACAGCCCTGCATGCTTCCTACCTACATGACAACAGGGCTATAAAGACAGGTGTTCCATGCCACCTTCAAAGTTACTGCCATCAAGAAAAGAATAGAAGACAAAAAAAACCACCTTTTTTCCTACTGATTATAACATGGTTGATTTAACAGAAAGGAATTATTGAATTTCTGTCTGAAGCTTCCCTGGGTTTCTAAAGAGGGAAAGTTTCCATGCCTGACAGAGATCCCTAAAATCTATCTTCATAAATATCATTTTATAATGCCCTCTATAATGAAAGGACATTATTAAGAAATATTCCCAACTAACCGTAGAGATTATGACAGAACAAATAACATAGCTTGATATTAGTATTTACATTCATAAGATATATATTTCATTCTTTATTTCTCATATTTTTGGTCTCATATTTTTTCTTCATTAGGCAAAACTACTTGTTTTCTCCAAGCTTACAGCATTCCCACCCTTCATTTTGCACCAAAAAACAACACCGATTATTTCAACTATTACATAAATATCTATACTTTTTTTGTAAAACTGAAGCTAGCTAGCTAGCCTACTAGGAAAACACTTAAACAAAGCATTGGTCTTTACAATAATTTTGAAAGTGGTTATCAAACCAAATACTTCTAGAGGACAATAGGTAAGAGCAACAAGGGCAATGTTTATTAACTATGGTTATAAGGACTATTACGTACCAAAACCCATATCAAACATCCTGTCAGCTTCATCAAACACAAGGTAAGTGACTCTCTGAAGGTTTGTGGCTTTCTTCTTCACATGATCAATCAAACGGCCCTGTGTAGAAACATTTAACATATACCTTAAGCCTGGAAGCAAAATAAATACCATGTGATTCAAACTATGGGAAATATTTGAAATGGGCATCACTGTTCCAAGTCTCCCTATCCCTTATCATTTGGAAGTCTTCAAGTCTCTGCATCCCTGTCCCTCATCATTTGAATTTTTCTGAATCTTGCTAGTGAGCATTGAGTTGGGATTAAGCAAATCAGAAATCAAACAATTTCAGAAAATTATTTTGTTCAAAAGAAGAAAAAACAAGAATATTTTGTTCCTCTCTGCAACACAATCATACTGGTGAAACACTCACTGGAGTGCAGACAACAATTTCTGCCCCTTCTTGAAGTGCCTTGGCCTGTTCCCACATGCTGCCTCCACCATATACAGCTACAGATCGCAGATTGTAGGCTTTTCCAAAACGCTTGCACTCAGCATGGATCTAAAACCATATAGATTCACATCATGTTAAGAATGAAGTAATGAAAAACTGAGAAAAAAGTCCTAATTAATTTTTAAAATTAACTTCAAAAATCTTCCTATTTGTTTGCATAGCAGTAGGCATTTGTTTGGTAGAAAGAACTTTTTTTAACATTTAGTGGCCTCAAAGTAATGAAAATAAGAGATATGAAATGAAGCTTCGGCACTTCCTTATTTAATTATCTACCTATTTTATGAATATAGCTTTCATTTTTGTATCTAATTTTCAGCACAGACTATTTCAAGAATATTACATGCTACATTGGATCTATATACTCTCCATATGAGAGTTAATTATTTCGAAAATGTGCATATCTGCCTATATTAAACAAACAACTCTGGGCAATTTATATAAAACAAAATGGAAAATACAATGAAAAGCAAATACAATAAAGGCATCTCAAAAAATATTCGTAATGCCAAGTGGGCATGTAGCATCATTACAACTTTCCCTAACACTTGAAAGGTTTTTCTGAAGGGCCAACAGATTTGAGGCCATCTTGATCGATAGGGGAAGACTGCTGCAAACAAATAAAGCACATTTCAAGATTCTAGTTTTACTGAGGTGTTTAAAACCATGCCTAGTCTGTCAGATCTTGTGGAAACCACAGACTCTATTCCGAGGAACCTCATCCCTGAAGATAAAACTGGTCCCATTTTGATACTCTTTCTCATGGCCCTAGAGAGATAGGCTTAGTGTTTATAGGTAATCCTCAACTTACGATCACAATTGAGTGCAAAATTTCTGTTGCTAAGTGGAACATTTGTTGAGTTTTGCCCCATTTTATGACTTTTTTTTTTGCCATAGTTAAGTAAATTACTCCAGCTGGTAAATTAGTGACATGGTTATTAAGTGAAGCTGGTTTCCCTATTGTGACTTTGCTTGTCAGATCACAAATTGTGATCACAAGACCCCTGGGTACTTCAACTATCATAAATATGCATTAATTGCCAAGTATCTGAATTTTGATCATGTGACCATGTGGATGCTGCAATGGTCATAAGTGTGAAACAGTCATTTTTTTCAGTGATGTAACTTGTAACGGTCACTAAATGAAGTATTGTAAGTTGAGGACTACCTGTATTGGTTTTTGTACTGAAGTTTTATTTTTGTAAGCTGCACACAATCACTAAGAGTAAGTTGAGGGAGGCATATACATTTTCTTAATAAATAAAGACGTGTTATAAAGATGCCAACCAGAATCTTCTTAATACTCTTTAAGAATGGCCTGTTTTAAAATATTGGAATGTGCTGAAATGAGTAATTGACATTTGAAATCAGACAACAAGATAAACAATTTTATAAAATTTGGGATCTATTCTATCAATGGTTATACAATAAAACATAGTAATGAAATATGTAGATTCTTAGAAAATAATATATAAAGATGTATTCTTTTTATTGTATCTACAAAATGATTGTAAGATAGATTTGAGATGATCATATCAATTGTCATAAAACAAATTAAGTAAAATATGGATTATTTCGTAAAACATGAATGAATAAAAGTATAGTCAAATGATTAACAATGATATTAATGTATTTAATATTTGGTTGAAAATATGAGAATATATACAATGCAATTGTAATTGAAGACTACGAAATGGAAGCACCATTTGTAAACCAACGGACACACTGTATGTGTATGTATATACATACATACATACATACATACATACATACATATGGAAGATGGCTTGACGTTTTTATGTTTTGTTTGTCTATATTTGTCTTAAAAACCAATAAAAATTAAAAAAAAAAAGAATGGCCTGTTTTGACCATGTTGCAATATTCCAAGGTGGAAATGATTAAAGAATAAGTGATCATGAGAAGAGATGGCCAGGAAATGCAACTGGCTTGCAAGATGAAATATTTAAAAGCTCTTGAGCAGGAGATGTGAATTCATGAAGACCCCCCCCCTCAGATTATGTATCAATTCACTCAGTGAGAATGCTATCCCATACAAAATTATAGATAGCACAATTCTAGAATTACTTGTGGGGAAAGAGGGCAAAGCTCCAGAGATCTCAATTTTCTAAAGTATTGATTTGCCAGCTGTTCATCTCCAGTTAGACTCTCACAGCCTGTAGGCAACGGGAAATCATTTTAACAGTATCACATACAGTGTGGATAAACATTTTTCTTCAGTAATTTAATTCTTCTCTGGTGTTTCTATTCCCATCCATCTAGCACCAACTGTTACCTGAATTATATAGGCTGCTCTCTATAGTTCTGTTTCCTCTTTTCATTTTTCCCATTGCACAGAAGGCAGAATTTCAGTTTTTGGATTAAATATTCAGGACAAAACTCTAAAACCTCCATGATTATGGAACAGCATCCAATTGGAGCAGTATTGTAAATGATAATAGGAACAGCTACTCACAGCTACTAGTGTCATTTTTGTAATTACTCTTTCAAAAGTAATAGAAACAAAAGCAGGTAGTCCTGTGACATTCATACACGAAGAACTATATTACTAATTTTTTTTATCACTTTATCAATCACACCAGCACAACATGCTAGAAAACCACACTCAGAAAAGTTCTTTGCACTTCCAGTACAAATTCTTTTCTCTAGAGATTTTGTAATTTTCGGAAGAAGCTAGTTGTATTAATAAATGAGCTAGCTTTTTCATAAAAGTAATTGTTCTCTGCTTAATTACAATCACAATCATGTATTGAATAGGATTTTTAAATAAAGATAAAATTAGTAGGAAAAGCTAAAAAGTAGAACTACAAACCTATAATTTTAAGAACATTCAAAATTATTTTTGTTGTACTAGTTTTTCAGACAATGCAACTTCCTATATTTCTAAATACCAGTGATCAAGAGAAAGATGTACTTTATTTTTCCCACAGCTTTCAATAACAAATTACTAATGAATAGTAAACCAATATGATATTAAAATCACTAAATGATTTTTCTGAGTTGGTAGTTTTGATCAAAACGAATAACTAAGACAAGTTGTTGCTAAAGGAAGCAATAGATACCCTTCAATATAATCTCCAAAAGATATAATGAATACTATATATTGTAATTTTAGAAAATGATAAAATATTATTCCCACTTCCATAAATATTTATTTTCCCACATTTTTCTCCACAAAGATTCAAATTTACTTACCTGTTGGCACAATTCTCTAGTGGGACACACAATTACTGCAATGGGACCATCACCTGGCTCCAACTCCTTCTGATCCATAATGTGGATTAACATGGGCCAAATGAACGCTGCAGTTTTTCCACTGCCGGTTTTTGCAATGCCAATCATGTCTCTGCCACTGAGTGCTACTGGAATTCCCTACAGAGAAAGAGGAACAACACTTTTAATTAAAACTCAACAATACTTCAAAATACAGCAGGTAATTTGGAACTTAATAAATTAATTTGAAATTAATTTGTTTATTGAAACAAAGATGGGAGAATTTCATGCCTTCAGATTTTGCTGAACTATAACTTGAACTGCAGGCTGTATAGTCAATAAGGGATAAGGAAAACCACATTTAACCAATAAATGGATGGTTACAGGTTCCTTATTATTTCATCAGAGAAAATCACATTTAAACATAATATACCGTATCACACTGTACACTGCCTGAGATTTTTCCAGTACTCAAGGCTGGTCTAGAAACCAGCTGGTCTAGAAACCAATTTTAATCCTACCTTAGGCATGAAAGCCAGCTGGATGTCACTCAACTCAGTACCCACCCCCACCTCTCAAGACTATTGTTATGGGGAAAACAGGAGGAGCAAAGAATATTATATATGTTTGCCACCTTATACTAATAAAGGGGGATAAAAGTCTAATCAATCAATCAATCAATTAAAGGAAACAGAGCTTATAGTCCTGTATCAAATTCTAAGTTGTATCATGTATTTAACAAATTATTTTCTGGTTACGTTCTGCAGATTTATGAGCTGTAAAGAAATCAGACAGAATAGCTAACTTTTTAAACTGTTCTAAATCAGGGTCCCCACCCCTAATCTGTGAACTGGTACCAGTCTGCAGCCTGTTGGGAATGTGGCCGTGCAAGAGGTGGGCAAGTGTGTGAAACTCCATTTTCACATAATTAGATTGCACATGGAACCCCTGCCTGCAACCCCTGCTGCCCTGCAGAGATGGAACGGTTGGGACTGTTCTAAATAATTTCTAATTTTGTTGGAATGTTCTGTTTTAGTTATTTGGTTTTTCAGGCTCTATATCTCCAAGTCCGTTACATTTGGTAACCAAGTTAGAACTGATAGTCTCTCCCTACTCTCTCAAAAACTATGAAACAATGATACTCACCTGACACTGGATAGGAGTGGGTTGAGTGTATTCTGATTTTCTGATTTGGTGCATAAGTTGCTCATCAAAACCAAAATGAGCAAAACTACTTCCTGGCCTTGGAGGAGCAGCACCAGAAACCTAGGAAAAAGAGAATTAAATTAGACGTGCCAAAGCTTACATGCTTATATTAAGAAAATTGTTTAATATGCCTGTTGGTGTGGAGCAGAAATGGGCTACTTACTTACCCAAGTTGGAGGTTACTGGAAGGGATAGGGTGAAAACAGTTTAAACAACTTGTTGCCCAACAAATAAGTCAGAAGAGAATTTCCAGTATTTGCTGATGTTACTGGAAGGGGCAAGATTGAATTTGTTACACTTTTTTTTCCCTGGGACTCTGGAAGAAAAAATGTTCTCTTTCCCATCTTAAATTTCCTAACCACACCTGACATGAACTAAAAATTACATTATTAATTTCATCCATTTTGTTTCTAAATTTCAGCATCATCATTTGGGGTGCTTTAACTATATGTATGAGAGTGGCTTGCTTCAGAGGCTTCCTGCTCCTATATGATTCTTGGTCTTGGAGACAAAAAGAGGATCAATATTGCATTGGTGTAGTGTCTCTCGCTTGGGCAGGGAGTTGGACTAGATGACCTATAAGGTACCTTCCAACTCTGATTATCTGTTATCTGTATTACTGACACTGATTCCAAATATTGAGGCTATCACCAGGACACTCAGAAAGGGATGCTTGGATTACATGGGAATTCCACTCCCACCTCACAAGACTATTGTTATGGGGAAAACAGGAGGAGGAAAGAATATTATATATGTTCATTATATCCTCAAACCTCTATGCCTTTCACTTGATGGACCATAAGAAAAAGTAAACAGCTAAAAGAGCTAAAAAAAATCACTAGTAATGGACCAGAAACTGAAAAGCCCAGGAAGCATTTCAGAGAGTCTAGAAAGAGGCCTCTTTCCAACTCTGACATACAAAGAATAGTGCTACATGAACTAAAGAGGTATTTTTTAACACAACTGTTTCCTTTTGGAAAGCCTTTCCTGGTCTGCTGCAATATTGCGGTAAGATCCACCATCTGTTTAGCACACAATAAAATGTATAAACAACAAGTGTCCACAAACAAGGATTCTTGTTTTCACCTTACCCGGAGATTTAACTTATGGCGCAACTCCACTACTTGTTGTGGAGTAAGACTGGTGATTTCCTCATGCTCATCGTAGAAGTTTTTCTCAAACGGTGGGTATTCAATCTGCAAGCCAATTACTCCTTATTAGTGAGGAATGCCATCCGAACAGGTAAAAGCTAATCATTTCTAGCTGCTGTGATATTATGATCCTTCAATTACCAGAGAACGCTAGCAAAACATTTGTAACACTGGAACATCAAATTGACAGTCAAGGTAAGGAAAACAAGAAATGCAATAAAGCTCTTTTGTCAAAATAAAATCCTTTACCTATTTCAGCTATTAATATCTAATCTTTCAGAAATACTAAGGTCCCCAATCCCCTGGTCATGGAGCAGTACTGGTCCGCGGCCTGTTAAGAATCAGCCGCACAACTGGAGGTGAGTGGCAGGCAAGCGAGCGTCTGATTCCCCACCCCACATCTACGGAAAAATTGTCTTCCATGAAACTGCCAAAATGGTTGGGGGGTTGCTGCATTAGAGTTTTTTCCTAGTTTGCTTTTACTGACTTATAATTTAGCTTAACAGTGATACAATTTTATGAAAAGAATAAATTTCATCACCTCTGAATGATCAATAGGTGGCAGAGGATCAATAATTTTTTTAGATGGTGCTATTGGATTGCCATCACTATCATACTCCAAGTTATCTTCCTCCTCTTCTGGAACCACACCAGCAGTGGGGTTTTCAGCCATGTAACGGAAATAAGCTTCCTGCAGCAAAACAGAAAAGTGTAACTGCATACAGATGCTGAAAGGGAAGAAATAGTTTACTGCTAATCACATTAAGGTAATAATTTACTTTAATGTGTGCAAGAGTAGTAAGAGTCTATTTGAATTACATTTTAGCACTGAAATTATCTAATGAAGCTACAATGACTGACAAATATGAACAATATTCTAAGTCTTTTTATAATGTACAGAATCCAGAAGACTCTTGTAGATCTCCATAAAAATTCAGGTAAAACCACAAAAGACTTTGTTCCAAATGACTTTAATATGTGATTTCTTAAGAATATATGGTATTTTTATACGAATCATATTCCAAATTCTTTTCTGGATCTCTGATGCATGTGAGAGGATTTATTGTGATTATAGGTAGTCCACACTTAACAAAGGAAGCTTGGACTGGCAACTATGTCCCTAAGTAAGGACATAGAGGACCCAGATTATTGGGGGCAATATGCTGACTTTGTAAATCACTTAGAAAGGGTTGTAAAGCACTGTGAAGCGGTATATAAGTCTAAGTGCTTTTGCTATCGCTAAATAATGCTGTACAACATTACAGTGGTAATTACGGCAGTCCCAGTTGTCACTATGTAAATCCTGTGCTGTTAAAGCAGTCTCATAACCACTAATTGTGACTTCCCGCTGGCTTCCCCACTGACTTTTCTTGAAGAAAATGGCAGTAAAAGTTGCAAGTTGTGATCATGTGTCCCTGTGACATCATGATTGCAAGCCAATTGCCAAATACCCCTAATAACCCCATGACCGTGGGGATGTTAAACTAGCTGCAATTATGAGGACCCATGGTAACAAGTACATGCATTACGGGACAAGGTAACTTCTGAAAGACTTTCGTTAAAATCTCTTCATAATTTCAATTTTAAAGATAAAATGAAAAGAAATTAAGTAAGATATTTTGTTCTTTCAAAAGAAAATATTTACACTCAGAGGAACTACCTATCAATATTTAAAAACCTGAATTATTTTTCGTATCTACATTTAACCAATTTTATTAACTGACTGCTTTAACCATTTCTATAACTGTATCAATACTCCAGTGTTATTTTCTGCCTTTAAAAAATTGGGAGAGATGTACATAAGTTTTTTCTGCATATTCTAAGTACCTTGTCAGATTCTCTGTTATAAATGAACCAAATAAAAAGATAAGGGTGGAAACATCTCTATTTAGAAGTTAAATTTTTGTTTGCAAAAAAATTATTTCTGCATTCTAAACATGTATAAGCTATATCAACTCTGTGATATACAGGCTATTATTACACATACAGGTAGTCCTTCACTTACAACCAGTCATTTAATGACCATTCAACAGATATCAAAAGAGCTAATTTAGATCTGTCCTCAAGGTTACCACTCCTGCCCCCACCATAATATTGCATTTTGGGAGCTTGGCAACAAACAATTGCAGCATTGTGCAGTCATGTGACCACAATTTGCAACATTTTTAATGCTGTATTAATAACCATGTGGTTCACTTAATGACTATGGTAACTTGCTTTACAATAATTGTAAAAACAACTGTAAAGCAAGTCTGGTCCTGCGGTGAAAAATGCAAAGACTTGTGATTGAATTTGCACTTTGGTAATGGGTAATTACCAAACTTTGTAAATGGAATGGCCTTCTTGTCACTCAAACATGCTAGAATTGTGATTTCTAAAGGTATCTGCTAAACAGTTTTTTTCCCTAGTCTCAAACTGTGCCTTAGACTTACTGTCATAATTTACTTTTAAAGAAGTATCCATAACGAATTGAGTATGCTCCTGACTGAAAAGACCTCCTACAGACAGGTAACAAGTGAACTCCACTGAAATGGATAATTACACTATACTTGCCATTGTGGTATAGAGATGATTGTCCACTCATTACAAAAACAAGGAATCACTTTTGTATAAATGTAGAAAGTGGATACTTTGGGCATCAAAGACATACTAACTTGTTACCAGCACACAGGTTGCGGGACAGTCTAAAAATATTAAATTAGATGTTCTAGTGTGAAAATTAAAAGAGAATCACAGAAATTTCTATTAAAATTGTGTTACGTGATCTCTCTAATGGCTTCTACTGACACATTCTCAGCAGTGATTTATATGGTCAAAAGCATCTTTTTATGTTAAGATTTAACACTAATTTGTTCAAGGGATCATATTTAATTTTTACATAAATAGAAAAGATTTTGTAGAAAACTCACTTGATCATCTTCTTCTTCAATATCATCGCGTATACCCCTGGAAAAATAAGCAGAGAAACAAAACTTCCCTGCAAATGTTCCACATACCCAGCTCCATATATTCAGCCTGATGAGTGCCAAAATGACTCAACATAGATACATTCAGCTGCAATAAAAATACATTTCCTATAACAACTCCAACCCCCCAGAACTTGCCAAATTCCGATGAGCCAACTGGAATTTCCAAATTATGAAATATGAGAAGCGTTAACAGAATTTTACACCTGAAAAGGACTAAAAAGTCAAGTGTTGCTTGTCATAAGTCAGAATTAATCATACACTAGCCCCATACAATTTAACCCTTAAATTCCAAATCATAGCCTCTAGAGAACTCTTGGTACAAAAATAAAATACCTAACCAGAAATAACATTATTGATGGCATTTTGTTTATTTCAACAGGAATATGATATATGAAACTTACTTTGAATTCTTTCTTTCCTTATCTTTATCTTCTAATCTTTTCATGTCTCTAGCAGCTTGATCCTAATAAATCACAAAACATGATTTTAAAAAGTAGCATACTTAATATAAACTCCCATCAAAATCCCTGCACCAGCTTAGAAAGCTCAAACTGCCCAAGGAGCTGCTGATCCAGTTCTACAGAGGAATTACTGAGTCTATCATCTGCACCTCTATAACTGTCTGGTTTGGTTCTGCAACCCAACAGGACAGACACAGACTTCAGAGGATAATTAGGACTGCAGAAAAAACAATTACTACCCACCTTCCTTCAATCGAGGACCTGTATACTGCAAGAGTCAAAAAGACGGCTGTGAAAATATTTACAGACCCCACACATCCCGGACAAAAACTGTTTCAACTCCTTCCCTCAAAACAAGGCTATAGAGCACTGCACACCAGAACAACTACACACAAGAACAGTTTTTTTTACCCAAAAGCCATCACTCTGCTAAACAAATAATTCCCTCAACACAGTTCAACTATTACAAAGTCTGCACTACTATTACTATTAAACTTCTCATCACTCTTTATCACCCATCCCCTCCCACTTGTGATTATAGGTCTGTAACTTTGTCATTTGTATCCTAACGATTTATATTGTTTCCTAGTATGATTTGATTGCTGAATGTACAATTAAGTGTTGTGCGTTATGATTCTTGATTCTTAACGAATGTATCTTTTCTTTTATGTATACTGAGAGTATTTACATCAAGACAAATTCCTTGTGTGTCTAATCACACTTGGCCAATAAAGTATTCTATCTATTCTATTAATTAGAAGTTCATGGAGTTGTAAGCAAGTAAATATAGTCCTCAGCTTAAGTCAATTCATTTGGCAACTGTTCAAATTTAGCATGGTGCTGAATACATGAAATTATAACATCATACTTAAGTATTGCACTTACTAATGGCAATCTCTGTCCTAACTGCTATCATAACCAGAGGACTACTTGTACATTATTTGATAAACCAAGTACAGATTTTTTCACTGAACTTGATTTTAATGGTTGCAAAAACTGAACAGTGCCTTTCTTTATAAATCTGATGTGACAGACTGGTAAGATTTAACAAAAACAAGTATCGGATTTAAACAAAAGCTCATGAAAGCATGGTCTTTCCTGTGATAGCAACCCAAAATATTTTTATAGCTAAAAAGACAGCAATTCCTTTATTCTCTTATTTGCTTTTTCTTTCATTTCTGTAATATCAGCTGGGCAATCTGTTGAAAAGTAAATACATTCAGAATAAATTAAAAAGTGCTCAAATGAGTAAGATTAATACTATTTTTATTATTTTAAGATCAGATTTAAAGTATAAGTTGCATTTCTCAAATTTTGATGTCAAGCAATCTTTATAAAATTAAAAGAAATAGTAACTTACTTCCACTTCAGCCATGAATGCCTCTAATGGGTCATCCTCACTATCTGAGTCAGTTGCTTTGGAATGGAATTGCTGACGAGTAGGAGAGTTTTCAGCAGGAATGTATGGCAAGTCAACATTATTGGAATCTTCCTCCTCGTCTTCAAAATATCTAATCATTAAAAGAAAGAGAAAAAAGGAATTCCTTAATAAAGAATCCAGTTATCAAAAAGCCAGCAACATAGGACAGAAAAACTTGATATCCAGTTTACTGTTTCTTAAAATATGTTATATGACTGCGAGTTAAGTAACTACTATATCTTAACTATTCATTTATATGAGCTGGGTACAGTTCAAGCTGCATTCAAGACTAATGTGCCATAGTGCAGCTTAAAAATAATAAAAATAAAACGAGATAACTAAGTCATACTGATTTTACTGACTGTAATTTAAAAAAACTACATCCCTCATTGCTGCTTTTTTTGAGATATTGTTAGGTAACGCAACCATCAAATTTTGGAAAATATATCTACTATAGAAATATGTGCAAAATAAGAGCTTACGCATTCTCTTCATCAAAATTTGCTCGTTTAGATCCAATCTTGTAAAAGGATGGCAGCTGAGGTGGTGGTGTCTTCCCAAATCCAGAAGAACCAGGAGCTCCAAAAGCACTATGAGATTGTTGTGGCAGCTTGGGCTCCTCCTTCTTTCCAGAAGATATTGAAAAGCCACCAAAACCAAAGCCTCTCTTAGTGCCAGGTCCACCCTTGTTCCAATTCATGGTGTTGGTAATGTATCTATAGAAAGACAAAATCAAATTTAAAGCCACATATACATTTAAAAGATTAAAAAATTTATATAATATGGATTAAGTAGAAAAGACTGATAGGCAAATAAGTTATTACTTTTAACAATTACCACCTACTTTAGGAAAGTCCATCAAAACAAGTATCATCATATTTATTAGAGGATGTCATTTTAACAATTCAAAATCGGCAAATTACAGTTTAATTTAATGGAAGAATTTTGTTTACTAAGACAAGAATTCTACTTTTGTTAAGTATTTACATAGTTACTTTTTACCGGGTATTGTAACTAAACCAGACACTGGAGCAATAATCCTTTTGTGAGAGATGGGAAGAAATGTTCTATTAAAGAGGAAGTGCGATCATTTTTTTCTTGGTATATTCCTTTTCAATTGATTCTGTATATAGTAAAGGAAAATAATTTTGCCACCCTTTTATTCATTCAGGTGAATGAAACGTTGGGATTCACTGCAGCCTAGACTTCCCCGTGAACTACTTGCTTCTTTCCATACCCTGACAAACTGCAACAGAGTAGTGACTATTCTAAACATTTTTCCACCATTTAAAAAAATATTCAGTGGTCCCTCCTCTCCTCTTTAATATTCAACTGTCCCTCCTTCTAAATATCTAATCATTGCAGAAAAGAGAGAAAAGAAATTTCCTTCTGCCCTCCATTCCAACCCAAGATTTCCCACTCAATCTTAAATAATTGATATCATATAATAAATTATGCCCTGCTTATTAAAAACTAGTCGAATACAGAAATTAGCAACTATGTTATATTATTAATAAATATAACATCAAAGCAACTCACTATACTATTTACATAATCCTAAGAATCACCCATCATTTGGTTTCAGGAATAAATGTTTAGCCAAAACACTTAGACAAAATGTAGCAAGTTAGCTAAAATAAGTTAGCCAAAATGTAATAAGACCATCTATTTTAATAGGTGAACATTCATTATCTACATTAGCTTCTCAAATTGTCAAACTCTCTTCCAAACTGATTTTACATGTCCTCTTACTCACCTCGAGGCGGGCCAGAGGCCGGGCCGAAGACACAAAAAGATTACCTGATGGAAGAAAACGTGAAAACGATGAGTTTCAAATGTTTACGTGCCCTGACTAGGCCTCAGCCCCGCCCCCTTCTTTTCCTCCTTTAACCAACGGCCAAACACAAGACGATTCTAGGCTCTCCTCAGGCCCTTTGCTTTGCCTCTTTTTTCTGGTTCTGTTCCGTTTAACCTACCGATTATTACTTGGGTATTTGGGGAACTGTCTTCCTTCCCTTCTTTTGCTCGAGTGCTATAAGGTACAAATGAGGAGGTAGACGCTGCCTGCTGAAATGATCGTGACGTACAAACGTCACGCATATAATAAACCGACACTCTACTCTTGAAGGGCCCCTGCACATAAACCTCGTCCTCAAACCGCGGGCCTTTTCTCTCCCCAGCGCTCCGTGATGACGTCATACACCAACCATAAACTCCGAAGGAGAGGAACGTAGAGCTAGAAAGTTTAGAGTAGCATAGCGCATCCTTTATTTCTCCAAATCTATAAAAATACAGGTTCCCCCCTCACCCCCTTTTTTTCATTCTTAGACTCTATATATTGTTAATTCTTTTTTGATTCGATATCATTTCTTGAAGAAATATGAAAGGGCAGTGTGGAAAAAAAAAAGCATGCTTCTCTTTCGGCCACTTCCCTTTTCTGTTCTTTCAACTTCAAGGCGCATGCGCTGCCTTACGCAAGTGACGTATGTTACGGCGAAGAACGGCAGGGCGGAAAATAAAGCCACCTTGTTGGGATCGTTCAACCTAGCCGAAGAGCGAGTTGGTCTTGGGGACGTTGAGAGGCTAAAACCCTGGTCTGAGGTATCGCGCAGGAGGGCTTGAGGACTTAAGAGATCCGGGGTGGGTGGGAGGGGAGGGAGCTCTCTCTTGTAGGGCTAGATAGTAAGGTTGGTCCTCAGTCAGGAAAGGCGTGGACGTGGACGTCCTGGGAGAGGAAAAACAGCCCCAAATTGGCTGTACACGAGGGTTTGCTTCTCATAGGTGTGGGCTGGGCCTGAGGTTGGCACCGAAGCTAGCTTTCCCCACCTCGTTCCCTCCAGACGACCTGAACTGAACTGCACTCTTGGCAATCCCGGCCACCGTGAACGGCTGAAGGTGATTTATTCTGGTTGGAACAGGCTCCCTTGGAGATCTGGCCTGGATATACTAATCATTTCCACCGCTTTTTACATACCCTTTTTTGGGGGTATCTAGGCCAGTCCTGCGAACGCCTTTCACACACATCTTGCTAAACTGAAATAATAAAAATGGAAACTTAGAAAGCTGGTTAGTACAGACGGGCAGGAAACAATTGTGCGTATAAAGCTTTAAAAAAACAAAAAGGCTATCAAATTCCTGCGGGTATATGTGGTTGTTTTTTTTTTTTGTAGCCTTCAGTGATAATGTTAGAAACAGCGAGATGTCAGATCCGTCACGCGCTCAGAAATTTAATGCTGCCTTCTTGAAATCCTAACATTGGTAATTTTGGGGTGTGCCAAATTACACCTTCCATAAATCTATCAACTACTTTTGAGGTTAGGCAGGTTAGGCAGCTTGATGCTTTCTCCAGGAGTTACGGACTTCAATTCCCAGTGTCCTTTGTTAACATGGGAAAGGGTAAAGAATTGTGGGAGTTGTATTTCAGCATTCTGGAAAGTAATCTGTATCATTAAGCCTTTGATCACAGAAATAATTATGAAAATTGCAACCAACATGCTATGAAGATTGAATTATTTAAATAATAAATTATCCATTCAAGTCAAACATATGCTAGTGTCAGGACTACTGGGAAACTACAGTATGCTGTTTTTAAAATAGAATCTAGTGGTCTATTAATCATACAGTGGCCATTGGGTAAGTATAATACTCTGCAATAACTTAACTGCATGTGTAAGTTATTATGCCAATAGAATGATTTGATTCTTAGTTCAAATTCTAGTTCAAAATATAACTTGATTACAAAGGTCAATGAGTTGGACTGATACTTTTTCAATTTTTTTTTTATTATTTCTTATGCTATTTTTATGTTATATTGGTTAATGGTCCAAGGAATGGGTTTTATAATTTTCAAGAAGAATTTTAAAACAAGGATTTGTGAGTTACTTTTCCATTGACAAAGCTAGGACATATTTAGATTTTTAAAAATATAATTTAATTGTATATCACCTGACTCATAACTATTTATTTTTTTGGTTTCATGGTTTTTCATATTATAATGACAAATGGTCACATAATACAACCACTTTTGGATTGAATGGGTGAGGAGAAAAAGGTTGATACCCAGTTGTATGCATACAGTCTTCGGCTATAACTGGTGATTTAAAAACCATTCATAGTTACAAAACACCCACTGGGGAAAATAGATTTGCTTAAAGATCCTGGTATTTAATGACTATTGTAAAAAATAATGATAAATTCAAATACAGTCATATAGTACCTGGACTTGTGACTGTAATTCGGGCTCAGTTACAGACTTGTCTCTCAATCTTAGCACAATTTTATTTTTGTCTCAGTGCCTGGAAGTAGGGAGGAGTCTGGATAGAAAGGAGCAGTCTGAAGTTTAACTCTAGCAAGACCAAATGGCTTTGAGAATCATCCAGATCTGGAGATCTTTCCTTTTTAGTTCTGAATGGAGTTATACAGACATAGCTAGGAGGACCTTTGCATAAATCCATGTTCTGTACCTAAGGGCCCCATTACTAGATGAGGAGACTGTATTCATAGTCACTCATGCCTCAGTGACCTTGCATTTAGAGGATTGCAGTGCACATTATATGGGACTTTATTTAAAGACCACTCAGAACTCCATTTAGTCCAGAATGCAGTGGTATGGGGTTACATATGGGTATGCTTGTTGTTGCATGAATGGCACTGGTTGCAAGTGAGATTCCACTGCCATTCAAGGCTTTTTGTAGTCACTGGAAAAGTCCTTAATAGCACAAGGTCTGGATATTTGCATGATTATTTGTATCCAATTATCTCTGCTGTTCCAACAAAACACAAAGCATTGGCATGTTTCAGGCCTCATCAATTAAACAGTATCATCTCATGGGATCAGGAGGCATGTGTTCTCAGTTGCCAGGGATTCTCTGTTACTATGCCTTCCCTATTGTACAACATTCCCTTGAAATTTGGATGGTCGGAGACCTGCTGGCCTTGAAGAAAGGTCCTTGAAGGCCTGGATATTATGCAAACCAATAATGTTTTGAATGTGAATTCCATTCAGTGTGTTATATAATGATTTCCTTTGTGTTTTTTAATTTAAAAATATCTGTTAATTGTCCAGAGTTGCAAGATAAGCAAGCAGCCATGCAAACTGAAATAAGGTTTTTGATGTTCTGGAAGAATAGGGTTGCATTGTTTACATTAAATATGAGCCCAAGTAGTTTGGGTTTGGCATGGATATACTTATTAATAAGTAGTTTGGGTTTGGCATGGATATACTTATTAATGGGTTTGGCATGGATATACTTGCTTATTTGGATAAACATGATTTTTTTAAAAAAAGCATCTCTACACCAGATATGAAACATCTTCCTTGTCTCAGAGCATATGAAACATAATATAGTTCAGGAATTCAAATAGTCAGATTCAGGGTAGGAATCCTTTTGTTGTTAAAGCATGACAAATTTAAAAAGTGTGGAGTCACTGCTAATTTATTACTCATAGCTACATTATACTAGTAGATTCTGAACTACCCTTTTCCCACTCCCTATTTACATGTTACCATGCTATCTTGGGTATTGATTTCTGATAAAACTCAATCCTAAACTTGTGAAACTAAGCCTGAGATAATTAAAAGACATTTTTAAAAAGTGTTTCATTAAATGCATATGATTACTGATTGTCTGAGTCTATTCTGTCTTAAATTGTTCATATCCTGAAGGCTTAGATGTAATAGAATTCTAATTCCTTCACTGCTCAAAAGATAGCTGTGGTAATGTTTTATTACTATAAATTTAATGGGAGGTGGGGTTGTGTGCCTGTTCTGTGTTTCAAGAAAGTTGGAGATAGATAAATAAATATCAAAATAATTTAAACCAGGGGTCTTCAAACTTGACAGCTTTAAAACTCCCAGAATTCCACCTCCAGTCATGTTAGCTCAGGAATTCTGGGAGTTGGTCCACAAGTCTTAAACCAAGCCAAGTTTGAAGACCCTTGATTTAAACCTCAGAACTTACATAATTTCTTTCAGCGATCCATAGGATTAGTTAATCCTTCTGATTATCTTTTTTCATAAAGCAATTTTAAAAGAAAATAGGGAATCGGGAAATGTATTATTTTATTTGTAGCACGTCTGCTATTTCTGTATTAATAACACTAATATGAGTATTATCCAGTTTGATCTAGTAGTTAAGCTCCATGCTAGAAACTCTTGCCTGTAAGTTCAAGTCTCACCTTAGGCACAAAAGCCAGCTGGTGACTTTGAGACTATCACTCTCCCTCAGTCCAATAGTGTTGTTGTTGTGGGAAAGGATATGCCCGCTGTCTTGAATTATGTACAAAAATAATAAAGGCAGGATTTTAAATAAATCTAAATTAAAAAAATCTAAACAAAATTCTCAAATATCATTATCCAATATGGGAAAGATGCCCAGAACTTTAATTCAACATTTAGAAAGTCATATCTTGCCCTTCTTACAGAAGATTGTGGTTTTCATTTCATGTAATGCTAAAGTAAATTCAGGATGGCTACAAAATATATTATACATTTATTCTGTGGAATGCACTATTAATTATTGGGGTTTAGTTCCAATTCCTGTTAATCTTATTTAATCTAAATTGCTTTAGAAAAAAAAAAGATATTTGTGGAAAAAATCTCCATGGAATGATGGCTTATTATTAGGAAAAAGTAACTTGTAGCATTTTATTATAAGTTCTGATTGCTAATGATAAATAACAAATTAGTTGAAAATTCACTTTGCTATCAATCCAGCCCATACCCCATGGTTTCTGTGGAGAAAAAAATGGAAGAGGAAATACTAGGTGCACATGGAGGAAACTTATGGCTTTAATTATTTATTATTATTATTATTATTATTATTATTATTATTATTATTATTATTATTTTGGGTATTACATTTTTGAAAGTGCTGTGCAAGATGAGACAATTATTGATTGCTATACAATACTCCTTTTCTATTTGTTTCAAACTGACCTATTTTTACCACTGCAGAATTACTGATTGTGATATAGTGCTCTTTTTCTAGTTTGTTTTAAACTGACCCATTTTTACACTGCTATATTAAAAGAAAATAAATATTTTGACCTTGAAAGATTTTTGACCTTTGCTATTTTTTATTTATTGAGTATTTTCTTCCCCAGCAACAATGAGAAGTTGGTGGTTTTTAGTGACTACATTCTTTATCCTATGGGGTCTTTCTTTGGCCAAATTTGAGGAGTTTGATGATGATGACTTAGTGGAATATGATGATAATGATTTTGCTGAGTTTGAAGATGTGATTGACGCCACAGAATCTCCCCAGCGGATTGTTACAGCAGAAGAGGAAGAGGAGGAAGCCACAGTAGAACTTGAAGGACAAGATGAAGGCCTTGATTTTGAGGATGCTGACGGACAGGTGATGTGAAATGAAGGAGTTACCTTGTGTTTTTTGGTGCAAAAAGATAAAAATTATAAGACTATTACAAAATCCAGTTATACTGTGTATTTTCTTTAGTTTGTGTGCATCTGTGGTGTATATCTTCTTATATAATTTATTTTTTTAAAAAAACTTAAGCCACTGTATAAAGCTTGATATGCTTAAGACTAAGTAAGACAAACAATGGAAACAAGTTAGTTTGTTATTTTCAGTGCTAATTGGCCAGTTTCATTGGCAAAATAAGATTTTGATTTCAAAAAAATCAGCAAGGAAACTTGTGTTGAACAGTATCACAGAATGCCGGAGCTATAATGGGAGTGAGACCATAATTTGTGTAGCCTCATCTGATGTATACATAATTATTGTAATTAAGCAATTCTGGAACATCAGATAGCTCCAAATATCTATTAAATCAGGAGTGGGAAACATGCTTGTCGACAGAAGCTGCATTTAAAAAAATATTTTTTGGGTGCTCCAAGAGCTGCAGGAAGAACAGCTGGAATGTAAGCAAAGGGACGGGATCAATTTTTATTTCTTTAATGGAAGTTGTAGATTTTTTAAAAAGTTCAGTATAGATACTTTAGGTTTACC
This sequence comes from Pseudonaja textilis, assembly GCF_049901715.1. Lineage (NCBI taxonomy): Eukaryota > Metazoa > Chordata > Lepidosauria > Squamata > Elapidae > Pseudonaja > Pseudonaja textilis. The sequence goes on along the minus strand of NC_142008.1, from coordinate 101,380,402 downwards.
AGAGATTTAAGATAACCATTGTACAGTTTAGTGTAACAGAAGGACTGTCAAAAAACAGAAATCTCTGCTGAATTCTAATGGTACAATCTTGACCATATATAAGCTGTGGCTTGATATATCTCTTCTAGATATAGTTTAATGCCTATAATTAAAATCTGTCTGGATCTTGCACGTGATTTGGAAAGTATTCCGTATTGCTGTAATAGTCCTTGCCGTAGACTTTTCCATGATGATTACAGAGCAATCCTATATATGATCAGTTTATAAACTGTCGATCTGTATTTCCTTCTTGTACTGAATTTACTAGGCCAGAGCATCATGTATATCATATTCTAAGAGCTGAACAATAGTGAACTATGTACAACCTTTTAACTTGTAATTTTTGATCTTCCAATAGCCTGTGATTATACTACTGAAATTCAGAAGCAAAATAGCTAATTTTGGCTGTGAAACTTTTCGCTGTTGGGACTTTTTGTTTCTTTGGTTTCAAAAATGAGGGAGGTAATACAAGAAGCTTCAGGGAACTGAGCTGATCCTATTTTCATTCTTAATACCCTTCAGCTCCACACCTGAAATGGCAAAAATTCATCATTTTGTTGCCAAATTTTGCAAGCATGATTTAGTGGTAATTAGCGATTGGAAACACATAAAAGAATAGAAATGAGAATGGTC
>NC_142008.1:101336518-101379630 GCF_049901715.1 Pseudonaja textilis | reverse complement strand
AGACAACAACAAAGCAGCAATACTTGCATAATGTGTTGCTGTAATTTGCTCTCACTGGGAATATCATCAACAGCAGCTCAGTATAAATAATAAATGCCCATTAATTGGTATATCCTTTCTTTCAAGGTGATGATGGCACAAACAAAGAAGCTATAAGTACAGGCAAACTGAACCAAGAGAATGAACATATCTATAATTTGTGGTGTTCCGGTAGAGTGTGTTGTGAAGGCATGCTTATCCAACTCAAGGTATAAGAAATTCCAACTCTAGCAGTGGATTGTCTTGCAATAAACCAATAAAGCTCCTGGAATGCCAGTTGTTTGGAAATAGCAGCAATATTACTTTTCTCTGTATTAAAAAGGAAAAATTGGGTTACCAACAATGAATGCTTGTGCTGAAAGAATGTTAAAATGTTAGAAATTTTTGAAACCTTGGAGCCTGAATAAATTATTATTCTGACATTGAGGAAAAAAATCATAGATGACAGGCAAGGCTCTCAGAGGTCAGGATTTTGAAAGTGAAGGTTTTATCTTCCAGTATCTGTGTTGAGAATCTCAGGTTGTAGGCACATGAAGTAACCTGGCAGATGCAGCACTGGTCTTGAAGGTTCAGCAGTGTGTACATTTAATAATTAAATACCTTGCAAAAAAACTTCAATAATCAAGGCTGAACTGTATATTACGAAGAGAGGGAGCTAGTTCAGTTGGCAAGAACTGGTAACTAGTCACAGCTAACAACAGTATTTGAATTTGCAATATCTGAACTGGGTTTAGAGTACTCCTACATTTGCTGTACCACTAAAGCCCATTTTGTTGATGGTAATCTTAAGTGGAATTAATGCTGGGCAGAATTGCCAGGTGCAGGTTGTTGTAAAGCAAACTGAAAAACCAAATACTTAGTGCACGTCTTCTATTTCACCCACTTTCTCATGAGGAACATGGAAGCAAGTAAATAAAACATATCCCCCAAAATGAGTCATTCCTTCCTCCAGTGGCTTAGCAAGATAGGAGTTCCTTATTTCCCATTTTCCCTGGGAAAAGGCAGCACGATGCAAGAGTCCTAAGATAAAATCTTGTACTCTAATTTTGTTCACTTAATGCTTCTCCTAGGTATGGATGTTATGGATAGGCCCTGTATGTAGTCTGGAAGTACATCTGAGCGTATCTTGTCTTGCTTGATGTCTGGACTGTAGAAGTTAATTTTCACCATCTGGGTCCTTAATATGTATCAGACGCCTTGTTCTTTGGGAGAAAAGCAGCATAAAAGTATATTAAAATAAAACTCCAGAACATATCTTTTGCACAGATTATTATTATCAGGAATGTTCATTGAACTACCAGTCTTAATGGAGGGATGAGAAGTTCTCACACTTTTTCACTTTTTACTTTTCAGTTTCTTAAGAGACAAGACTTGCTGAATGTTCTTGCACGCATGATGAGGCCAGCCTGTGACCAAGTGGTATGTGTTAATTTTATAATCAAAAATAGCTTGAGTGAACTATATTCATAACACTTGTTTGATTAGTGTATTAAAATTTTAGGTCTCTATATGTGATGCTTCTACTCTCACAGTGGGAGTCACTGCTTTCTGTTTTTTCTTTATAAAAGTTCACATTGTAGCCCATATGGCTGAAAAAATATTTTTTAAGTTTTTGACATTTTATTTTAAATCCCAGAAGCAGCATGTGTCTTAAAAGAAATTCAGAGTCAAAGCATGTGGGTTTTATCATCGTGTCAGTTGGCATCAAAATAAGTATATTATATGCACATTTTATAATCAGATTGGAGACTATTTTTTTCTGGGAAATGACCAATATTATTCTGATGGCATGCTGCAAATAAAAGTAGGCAGCAGTACAGATCCCTAATAATATTAAGGTAGTCCTTGTTTAACATCCACTTGTTTAGGGATTGAAGTTATGACAACTCTGAACAAAGGATACTTATTACACGTCCTATTTGCAGCCATTACAATGTCCCTAAAGTCATGTGATCACTTAGGCACATGGCAACTGGCTTGAAATATGACATCACGGCATCTTCCAGTCGTGTGATTAACATTTGCAACATTCTCTGCTAGTTTCAAACAAGCAGATTCAATGGGGGCACTTGCAGGAGGACCCAACCACTTGATCATGGGATGTGCCTCATGACAGCATTCAGGATTGTTCGTTCTCATAAATTGATGCAGTCACATGACATCAGCCTTACTATTGGGATGCTTAGCATTGGAATTCCTGTCCCAATTACTGTTGGTAAATGATCACTACTTGTATTCTACAATATTATATGAAATGAAACAAAATGTGTCTTCCCGAAAATATACATGAGATGAGAAACTGTCTTCCTTTTTCATTATTTTAATAAATTCTGCAGTTATTATTCTTTTACTGAGAAAATACTATAGTGTATTTTAGAGATCCTCTGAATAATCTTGGGGCTCTCCTTAAACATGATCTGGTCTTGGCTAAATTGACATTTGCTATTCAGATCATCCTATTTTTTTACGATATGATCAAACTTATTGTACTAGTTTAACCTGCTTATGCAAAATAACCTATGTGTGCTTATTATTACATGTGTTATCCAGCAAATAAAAGTTACTATGAATGATGATGATATGGATACCTACGTTTTCGCTGTTGGGACAAGAAAAGCCTTGGTACGGCTTCAGAAGGAAATGCAGGACTTGGTATGTATTGGAGCTGTGGGAAGCACTTTAAAAAAATTGGGAGTTAAAGAAGGAAGATGAGGGAATTTTAAAACACGTATGAAGCCTTACAAATGGTCCAGGACTGTCTTAACTATGTGTTGTGTAAATGCATTGTCTTCTCATAATTAATTATATGCAGTCTCTGAATTTACTCAGTGTGTTTCAACATGGGGCCGTTTCAAATGTACGAAGTAGTCCTTGGGTTACGACACCAATTGCAACCAGAATTGTCATCACTAAGTGACACTGTCATAAAGTGCAATATCATGTAACTGCAGTTTAGCAACAGCAGTTCTGGCAGTCCGAACAACTATAATTAAGTGAGGATCGTGTAGGTTGTTAAGCAAGGGCTTTATATGACTGTGACTTCTGACTTTCTGACAGCTTCTATGTTGACTTTCCTTGTGGAAAATCAGCAGAGAACATTGGAAACTGTGATCCTGCAACTACATCTTACTGTAGTGTCATAATCACAAGCCAGGCACTTGGATCACATATTACGAGGAAGGTGTAATGGCCAGAACTCTTGAGGACCATCATTCACGGCTGTTGTAATTTTAAATAGTCACTGAACAAATGGATATAACCAAGAACTACCTGTACTTACATACCAAAGTTTGTCACTATATTAGCTCTATTGGCAGATTTCTCTGACTCGTGTCTTTTCTTTCTCTCATGTTCTTCTATGCCATCATTCTCTAGTTTGTGATAAGTCTGATTTGCAATGTCAACCTAGTTAATTAACTTTATAGCTAAATTGGGCAGGGAACCATTATGTAGTTTGGGATGACAACGTTTGGGGACAGATCTTATGAAGGAAGGGCTTTTTATGTTTCATTTATATGTATCTTCAATTTATATGTATCTTTATTTTAGCAAACATAGCGATTTAAAACCTCTATTGTAATCTTTTTTTTAAATGTGAAAAATTATGCTGGAATGTGAGATCTTTTATTTCAGATTTAGAACATCTCACAATCTCTAAAAGCAACAAATTCTTCTTGTGTAATCAGAAGCTATTATTCTTTCAGTTGAGCAGGGTCTTGTTCTAGTTCGGGGGTCAGCAGTGTGTGGCTCTTTGAACCCTCTCCTATGTCTCCCTGTTGGATGATCCCACCACTGGTTGGTTCTGCCCCTCACCTCCTCTCCTAATTATTCCTCGCCTGCCCTGAGCAGGGAAGGGCGACAGAGGCAGATAGAGACTCATTCTGTATTTCGGAGTGAGAGTGAAGCGTCCCTCTACTTGCTTCTTCCTCTAGCCCTTGTTGGTGCTGTGCGCACCTCGGCCACTGGAGGAGATGCGCGGCTTTTCTCCACCCCAAGACACTGGCCGAGTCTGCTGCAGCTGATGCTCTGCGTTGTAATGGGCTCCAGGAGGAGAGGATGCAGTCTTCCCCATTGTGAAGTGTGCTAAGTTTAAGTGTGCTGCACAAGGTGCTGCAAGAGTAGTGATCAGCATCATCCGCAGCCTGCCCAGCCAATGTCTTGGGGCAGAGAGAAAGTTGCGCATCTCCCCATATTCCTCTTGCCGCCTCCATGGCCGCTCGTTGCTCTTGCAGAGCCTCACACAGCACACTTAGACTTAGTGCAAGGTGCGCACAGCAACAACAAGGGCCAGAAAAAGAGGCAGGTAGAGGGGTGCTTCAATCCCACTCTGGAATATGGAGTGAGTCTCCATCTGTCACTGTTGCCCTTCTCTTCTTGGGGCAGGTGAGGAGTGAGTGGGAGGAGAGGGTGAGGGGCAGGGCCAGCCAGTGGTGAGATCATCCGAGAACCACAGCAGGGGGGCAAAAGAGCTTCATTTATCTGGGAACCTGAAATGACTCTTGATTGAAATCATATGGTAAAAAGCACCCAAAGAAGAAGAAAGAACAATATCAGCAAAAAAAAAAAACCCCAACCCTCGCCTGTTTTGGGAAATGGTTCAAGAGGGAACACACACACACACGAGAGAGAGAGAGAGAGAGAGAGAGAGAGAGAGAGAAATGAGAAAGAGAGAGAGAGAGATGAGGAGAGAGAGAGAAAGGGAGAAAGATGAGAAAGGGAGAGGGAGAGAGAGGAGAAAGATGAGAGAGAAGGAGAAAGAGATGAGAAAGAAAGAGAAATGAGAGAGAGAAATGAGAAAAAGAAAGAGAAAGAGAGAGACATAGGAGTAGAGAGAGAGAGGGAGATGAGAGGGAGAGAAAGGGAGAAAGCTGACAGGAAGAAAGATGAGAGAGGGAGAAAGAGATGAGAGAGAGAGATAAGAGAGAGGGAGAAAGAGAGATGAGAGAGAGAAAGAAGGAGAAGGAGAAAGAAATAAAAGGGAGAAAGAGAAAGGCGAGAAAGAGAGAAATATGTATATATATAGAGAGAGATACAGTTTACTAGAGAAAAGAAAATATTGGGAGCCACAAAACCTGGGTAAGCATAGCTGGGGAAGTGGTCATGTGACTAGGTGGGAGTGAATGACGGTGAGTTGGCCACGCCCACCCAGATTTTGTGGCTCTCAGTGTTTTCTATGGGAACTGGGTCCAAATGGCTCTTTGAGTGTTTAAGGTTACAGGCCCCTGTTCTAACTGTTAAGTTCCTAAATCAATTTCAGAGTTTGGATTAGGTCGATCGGACATTTAACTGTGCAAGAAATAGCAGATATACCTTATAACATAGCAATTCCTTTTTGGCAGAGTGAGTTCTGCAGCGATAAACCCAAAACTGGGGCAAAGTACGGGCTCCCAGAAGCACTGGCTATCTTATCGGAAATGGGTGAGGTCACAGAAGGAATGATGGATACAAAGGTAATGTAAAATAAATAGTTAAAATATTAAAGTCGCAATAATGCTCAATTCTCATGAGCGCATTAAGAGTACAAATTTTCATATTGCTGTGCATTGGAAAATCCTTATTCGTTTTGTTTATTTGTTTTAAAATGAAGTATTTTCTATCTTGAACGGTTCTGAAAAACTGAGCATTCAGTTTTGGAAATAAACATATGGCTGGCAGAATAATTGGTAAATGAGTATTGTGTGTATTGCCATAGGTTATAACAGGTTAAGTCTGAAACAAAGGTTACCCCAAATCAGGCTGTTCTGTGAAGATACTGAATAATTCTGGGCAAATGTATACTTAGTTCATTTGTCCCACAGTTTGGTTTTACATAATGATTGTACACAGCATTTTCATAGACCCAAAGTCTGGCTAGTTCAACTTGATTCCTTTTGATGAACTCAAATCAAACATTCCTAGAGAATATCTCTAGCATGATATGAGCTACATGATAACTTTCTAATTTATGATGTCAGTCAGATTGTTGATGCTTTGTTTTTTTTACTGTTGATGACTCATACCTTGCCATATCTCATCCATAGACAAAAGCCATGACATACTTGTTTTGCTACTAAGCTCATGGAATTAATTTCTGCTTAAAACAAACACACAGTTGGTAGGTCTGTCAAAGAAAATGAGAGTTAAATAAAATTTCCAATTCCAGAGATAGTATACTGCTGATACTGTCATTAGAGACCATGGATGATTTTTAGAACTTTACCCTAATTCAGCAAGACTGTTGTTGGAAATATTATCAAATTACAGGTAGTTCTTTATTTATCAATCTTTCATTTGAAGTTAGGATGCTGCTGAATGGATGGTGGTTATAAGCAATTCTCGGAATTCTACCTATCCTAGCATCCTTGTGGTCACAAATGATCACAATTTGGGCACTTGGCAGCAGGCTCACATTTAACAACCGGTTGTAGCACCTGTGATCACCAACTGCAACTTTTCTTATCAGTTTCCCCAGAAAGTTAATGGGTTAAGCTGACAGGGCAGATTGCAAAATGCTGGGATTAGTCTCTTTCCTCTGTGCAATCTCCCCTAGCCCCTCTGCACTTGTGCAAGTCATGCACCCCTTTGCACCTTCTACAAGCCTCCCATGCCTCCCTCACACACTCTTCTTGAGTGTTCCCACACCTTCCTTGCATCCTTATCTATCCTACCGCACCCTATCCTACCTAGCAGCAGCCATTTACCTGCTGCTGACTTGCTTGTAAACTGCCTGGGACTTGTAACTTTTATGCTAGCTTCCCAACTGACCTGGCTGTGTGGAGCTGGCAGGAAGTTTCGTTGCCTAACAACTGTGGTTCAGTTAATGACAGCAGTCAGGACTGCAGAGATTGTGTAGTTGCATTTTATGACTACATCACTTATTGACTGACACTCAGCTTCCAATTGCTTTAATAAGTCGACAACTACCTGTATTTTGCATACACAGTGAAGACAGGGAAATGGTTGCTAGCCTTTCCCAATGGTGTGTGTGTGTGTGTGTGTGTGTGTGTGTAGATAGATATGCTGCTATGTTTAATATTTTAAATATTTTTTTATTTTGGTAGATGATCCATTTCCTCACACATTATGCTGATAAGATTGAGTCAATTCATTTTTCAGACCAGTTTTCTGGTCCAAAACTTATGCAAGAGTGAGTATGGCACAAAATATGCTTTTGTATTTCCAAATGAATATTGCACTAAAATTTGCACAAGGGAAATTAGAGGAGAAATTTAGTTTAATAACCATACTCTGACAGCTATTGTATTGTACATTTCTGGTTACAATAGTCATGAGTTGGGAATGATTATCCCTTCAGCAATAGAGCATATTTTACAGTATGTTGAATATAGTATTAGACATGTTTGAACAAGGGTGTTAAGTAAAAGAGCTCAATGTGATACTACTATCCCAACTATTAATACCTATTGTAGCTATTGGAAAGATGAGCATTTGCAATGGATTCTCTTCCAATAATTGTCCAGATGCCATTATAGATAGATAGTGCTGCATTAAATGATTACAGCATTTAAGTACCACAAATGTTTATTACATTTAATTATGGCAAAGTGCAGAGAAGGATCTGTTACAGCTTATTTCGTGCTCAATAGATAACATAAATTACAGATCCTCTGCTGCTGATGAAGAAGATCCTGCATTCCTTTGTTCTGTTCTTCCTACATGGGAGAGGTGTCTCTAGAATGGTACCTCCTGGTGACTAAATCTTTTGAGATAATGACCAAAAAAGCCGTTGCTAGATTTCTCCTCCTGGCTTTCCAATGGGCTTTATGATGGGAAATTCTACCAGGATCATAAGTGTTCTTTGTTAGGCCCTTCAGTACAATAACAAACAGCATGAATAATGGTTTCTAAAATATTATTTTATTGACCTTCTAATAAAATATATTAGTTACAAATGATGCTACCAGACTCCTGACTTTTTATTGCCATAGATCAGGGGTCTTCAAACTTGACAACTTTAAGACTTGTGGATGTCAACTCCCAGAATTCCTCTTCCAGTCATGTTAGCTCAGGAATTGTGGGAGTTGAAGTCCACTAGTCTTAAACTTGCCAAGTTTGAAGATCCTTGCCATAGATTAATGATGCTCCTTCTTGCAAGAAATTTTACAACTTATAATCTTGTAAGATAACCTTTGCTGTCACGCTTGTGCAGCTTCACCCAATATAGGAGCCTACTATGAAGTAACTTTCTATTGGTAGATATTGCTGTTGCCATTTTTTTGGTAGTTTTTAAAATCCCTTTACCAGTGCTTCTTTTTGTTCTCATCCAGGGAAGGCCAGCCTTTGAAACTGCCTGAAACTAAAAAGACACTGCTATTTACTTTTAATGGTAAGAATAGGCTCCTGTTTTGAATAGCTTTCCTTAGAAAACATAGAATGTTATCCCTGAGAGTATATCTCAAAATCAGAGTATAACTTAGACTTTAGGACCGATTATATTTCTAACATTTGTTTGGCTCCAATTATAATTTGGCAGAAGGATGGGGTTAAAATGTAGTTAAAGAAAGGAAAGATGGTGGGTTTATGGGAATTTTAGCAGAGACATCGCTATTATTGGCTATTTAAAAATACCGTAAATTGATTTGGCTGCCTAACATTTAATATTAAGTAGAATAAAATATCTCTTAATTGCTATAATTGTTAATTACACTGTATATGAATTTCTACCATAGCATCTCAATGATTCTATCAGGAGTGTTACAGATAAATGCAGATTGGAATGATGAAGTGACTTTATTAAAAATGTCTAAGTTTGGTTCCTAGAGTTGTCCTTCATTATATCTATCCTACCTAGTTGCAGAGTCTTTTGTTTTGCTCTTGCTTATGTTGTAGAGTGAAGCTTATCAGTGTATGATGCAATGAGTTTTGTTTTTCAGCCAGCTTGTCATAGAGTCTGATACTAATTCAGGACTGAAAAGCAAATGACTGGGCCAAGGTCACCCAAGGCCATCTCTAAGGAATGACTAAATCAGGACTTCCCAGTCCTTGTCTAGGGCCTTTCCCACTGCATCATGGTGACTCTTATTTGTACACCCCTATAAATTTTAATTCACAATAAGTCTGAACAGAAATGTCCTTCTTATTTATAGTACCAGGTTCGGGCAACACTTCCCCCAAAGACATGGAAGCTCTGCTGCCACTGATGAACATGGTTATTTATTCTATTGATAAAGCAAAAAAGTTCCGTCTGAATAGAGAAGTAAGTTTTATGTTAACCTAGTATATCATTATGCTAATTGTACATACATGGCTCATATAATGAAAATGTTTTAAAATCCATGCAGTCTATGTCTCAGGTACATTTGTATTCCTTTCTGCTCTACCACCATTTCATTCCAAGCAGCCAAATTGACTCAGCATCAATGTCCAGGGGACTGTTGGATGTATTCAAAAATGTTACAAAGTGAATAGGAAGTTGAAATTCCTCTCCTCCTTTTGGTCTTTAGCAGTGGGCTTTCAAAATATACTTTTATAGTCTAGGAGTAAGTTAGTATCTTTGTAAAGTGGAGTAACTGCTGATATTTCAATCTTCCATGAATTTGTCCAGTTTCTTTTAAAACTATTTGAATTGGTGGGTGGCATCACATATAATGACAGAAAATGCCATAGTTAAATATGCATTCTCTAAATAACCTTATTGGTGTCACTCTCACTCCATTAATGTTAAAGAATGCCCTGAGTTACAACAGTGTGAGAGGAAAATGTGTCTATATTATATACCTCGATTTATATTTTCCCTTTTATTTTTAGTTTTATTTTGCACCCCCTTTCAAATTATTCTAATATGGAATGTTTTTTACATTTTCATTGAGCTTTTCATAATGATTTTAAGGTATTTTTTTAATCTCCCAATCACAGCTAATTAAGTTATTTCTGAAGCTTGGCTTTTTTCCCCCTCATGTACCTCATTTGCACTTCCTACCTTGAACTTGGAAGAAATTCTTTAGCAATCTTTGCAATCATGTTTTAATTTTATGGCTGAGCAGCTTATTACTATCATTAAACACCATCTCTATTGAAATTAAACAAGTCGTTAGATTTTGTTTGGAAAGCTTGATGTATTGGGAAATGCATCATCATTAACATTGCAAGTAGTCCTTGACTTACTACCATTTGTTTAGCAATTGCTAGTGACTTATGACTAGTCCTTGTACTTATAGTGTTGTAGCTTCCCCACAGTCATGATCAGAATTCGGACACTTGACAACTGGCCTGTATTTATGACAGTTGCCATGACCTGGGTCATGAGATCACCATTTGAGACCCTTCCAGCCAGCTTTCAACAAGCAAAACTTCGCTTAACAATAATGTGATTCAATTAACAATAATGTGATTCAATTAACAATAATGTGATTCACTTAACAATTGTGAGAAAAAAAGTTGCAAAATCATACATGACTTACTTAACAGCAAACTTTCTTATAATGGAAAGCCTGATCCAAATTGTGGTCATACCTTAAAGCTGTACCTTTAGAGGACCAGAATTTTGGACCATTTTTCCACAATATGAATGGGTTGGGAGCTTCTTTCTTTTTATGGTAAAAATTAGCCATATCTTGGATTGGGTGCAAAATCTAAGAAAGGAAGAGTTGGGAGCTTAAATATGAGCTGTTCTTCCCTCTGCATGGAACTACTGTCTTGAGTCTCCAGAACAAGCAGTCAGCAAATAATAAGATAATAAATGATACAAAGTCACGTTTGTCTCACACAAATATTTTATTAGATCAATGTGTTATAGGAGCCTCAAACCCAATTCAGGTTCAGATTCTAATAAACAAATTCCTTAAGATTTTATCTTTGCAAATAATTTGTTATGATATTGCTTGATGTATTATGTCAAACCTTTGTTCATGACTCCACTAGATGGCACTAATTCACTTCAAAACTAAAAAAAAAACAACCTGTTATAAGAGTTGAAATCTTGCAAATAACTAAATCTTACATGAGTTTTATGTTTTTGCATGAAATATCAAAATAGTTGGGACATTAATAAATGTTTTAGGTTTTTGATGCCCATGCTGTCATGGGGAATCTTACAATAGTTCCTACCAATTGAAAAAAGTTTCTGATTGCTGTACTATGTGTTTATATATATAACTTTGCATTTCTTCTTGCTTTGGGACAAAGGGAAAACAGAAAGCAGATAAAAATAGAGCACGTGTGGAAGAAAATTTCCTGAAACTGACTCATGTTCAAAGACAAGAGGCTGCCCAGTCCCGCCGGGAAGAGAAAAAACGAGCAGAGAAGGAGAGAATCATGAATGAGGAAGATCCAGAAAAGCAGCGTCGTCTAGAGGTACTTTGTTCAATAAGCTTACTATATTAGAAGAAGCATGCTTGGCCTATAGGAGCCATTTTAAACTAGGGAAGTTGCTAAGATCATTACCATAAAATGATTGACATGGGGCTAGCAACTTGCATGAGAAATTTTGTTCTGCATATCAAACTATAAATTTGCTCCTTGCAAGAATCTTACTTACACTATAAAATTATATCATCACCAGCCCGACAACCATGAGCAAAACATATATAAACAAAAACAATTCAAAGATATCTGCACTTAGTGCTACAAGCAATATGCTACAGAAATATATATAATCTTTTATTTATGTATAATCCCCCTGCAGAAAAGCATTCCAGTGTCACCTGCTCACACGTTCTTTTTTCCAGAATGTTGAAGATTCCAGTGATTAATATTATAAACAATTAAGCTTTCTGGTCTGGGAGGAAAAATGTACATTCTGTAATTTGGCCAACCCATGTTAAATGGGCTCCAAAGCACAAACTAATTGCAGTCCTTTATAGGTAGTCCCCAACTCCGGGACCAGAGTTTGTTGCTAAGAAAGGCAGTTGTTAAATGAGTCGCTGCCAATATTATGATCTTTTTTCCATAGTTGTTAAATGAACCACTGCAGTTGTTAAATGAATTGGGAAGTCATTTAGCGAATTTGGCTTCTCCCATTGACTTTTGGAAGCTGGCTGGGAAGCAAATGGTGATCATGTGACCTGGGGTGCTGCAAATGTCATAAATATATGCCGATGGCTAAGTGCCTGAATTTTGATCATATGACCCTGGGATGCCATGATGGTCATAAGTTGGAGGATCAGTAGTGAGTCACTTTTTTCAGTGCTGTTGTAACTTTGAACAGTCACTAAATGCATGGTTATAAGTCAACAACTACCTCTAATATGTTTAGAGGAGATAATAAGACTTCTAACTTTCACATGATTTTCTAAGAAGAATCCTTTGTCTTAATTAAAGTTGTTTTGGGCAAGTTATTTGTAGAAGCCTGTAGTAGCTGAGAATGAAGTCTTCCTGGAAAGAGTAACAACAGACATTGTCACCTCATCTTATTTCTGGAGAGGGAGAAAGGCAGTTGTTTCATGGTTTGTTTGGTGGACACTATAGTACCAGTAATTCCTTTTCAGGCTTTAAAGTGGATGAATTCTCTGCTTGCATTTCTGTTGTAAGATGCATGGCTTATAATCCTGCTTTATATGGATAAATTCTCTAGCTACGTTCATATGTTAACTAAGCTACAGTCTTCAATAGGCTGTAATCACCTTGTTCACTAACAGAGTTAAATGACAAATCATGGCTCAGAAAACATTGTGTTTGATTTACATTGTCATATTAAGCCAAAATCCATCAAATCCCATTACTGTTAGCTCTGCGTAAGACCAGCATCTCTGTGTAGTACAATTCTATTAGTAGCAGCAAAGCCCTCTTTTATAGTTTACAATCAAGCAGGGGATCTAAGGGCCAGTTTCGGTTCCTTAGGAAGTTATAAATTAATCTTGCCAAAGCTGGGGAAATGGTATCTAATTCAGTGCTTGAATAGTTCTGTATTTATAAAAAGAGATCCATTTGGAAGCAGATCCATTTTTTATTGCATGGAAAGCAGTGAAAGAGATATTTTGATCACCCACATAGTTCCAAAGTAGTAGAGGCAGATTTTTGCGTGGAAGAGTAATTAGTATTTATCTCATAACAGTAAACAATCTGCTACATTTCCTTGGTGTCTTTGCTCTGCAATCAAACACAGAATCCAATAGTCATACAAAACCAATAATTTATTTCCTACAGGAGGCTGCCTTGCGCCGTGAACAGAAAAAACTTGAAAAGAAGCAAATGAAAATGAAACAGATCAAGGTGAAAGCTATGTGAAAAACTTATTAGGAAGAAATATCTTTTTGGTGCCAACCATAGAATTGCAATTTGCTGCCTACAATGAGCTGATTATATTCCTGACCTTAATCATTGGCCACTTAAGAACCACTTTTGATGATAACTCTTGTCACTCATGGGATTATGAATGAAAGTTTTTTCCCTCCATGTATATTGAGTGCAGTTGTTCTTAAATCCATTGGTAACAGTTTGAACACAACTTTTAAAAATGTGTTTATGTACTGAATTGCTTCAACCAATGCCACCCCCCCAGCAAAATTATACTTAGTTACCAATAAAATAAATGTATTCTAATCCACATTTGGATTGCAATTCTGAACCTAGTTCAATTTTCTTTAATGACTAGGACTGCTGATAACAAATATTTTAATGGTGCAGCCCATTTTGATTTTATATAACATGCAGATGTGTATATAGAGAGTAGTTTACAATTGTCTTCCATATGGTTAGATTTTTCACCCTACTTTCTTTGGATGGGGTTCTAGAAATTTGCAACATTCTTTCAGATGCTTTGATTAGATGCATGGTGTATGTGTGTGTATGTGTGTACACATTCACACACACACCCACACACACACACACACACAATGTATGCACGTACTACTCACACACAAATGTATGCATACAGGTATATACACACACACACACACACACACACATTCTTGGAATGTACCAACAATGCATACGCACTTTGATTATATTTAGAAAAATGGGCAAAATAGAGGGAAAAACTAATAACCAATACTTCATATTAAGAAAAAAATGGTTCTTTCATAGTTGGTGCATCTAGCATTATTGACATCTAGTAACTTCACATAAAATATATGTGAGTTTCATGCTTCTTTGTAATGGTAAAGTGCTAAACCAGTATTACAGTTTTGCATACTATTATGCTGAGAATTCTAGAAAAACTGCTGAATGTGTGTTTGAGATAAGCAAAAATAAATCTACAAGATAGTAATTTCAGTGGTAAATATGTATGCAGATAAGCATCTCTTTTATATCTGCTGTCAATGTGTGAGCAACTGGGGAATGGTGTGTATTTGCCTTAGAGTTGATTATTATTAATAATATAATTAATTTAAAACAATGTAAATGCTACCTATTAAGCTGGCCTGACACAGAATTTGGGATACACCGGTGTGTCTTTCTGCAAATACCTGCATGGCAAATGAAGATCTTTGTGGGATCAGTCACATGATTCCTCATACATTACCTAGTTGCTGAAAATCATTATCTTCCACATAGCTGACTTCTTTGGATTCATTTTTTCTAATAGGTTTGTTGTATTTTCTATTTCTGCATATAAATCATGCTTGATGATTTGAAACATTACATTTTCTCTCTCTTTTTAGATAGATGCCTAGATGTTCTAGCAGCTTTCTTTAGATTTTAATGTGCTTTTCTAACTATATCATATTCCTCCAGCATTTCTCTGTGTCTCTGTAGCTGTTAACTACGTAAAGTTGACAAGGAACCAGGGTCTAAATAACTGTGCAATTCACCTCCCCCTGCTTCCAGGTAGAAGCCTCTTAGAAGATTATATTCCGTGGTGGGATTCAATTTTTTTAACAACTGGTTCTGTGGGTGTGGCTTAGTTGGTGGGCGTGGCTTGGTGGTCATGTGACTGGCTGGGCGTGGCCAACTCAACATCACTCACATTGAGGCACACATCTCCTCGCCTGGCCTCTCGTGACTGTGGGGATGCTGCAACAGTCGTAAGTGTGAAAAATGGTCATAAGTAACTTTTTTCAGTGCCACTGTAACTTTGAATGGTCACTCTACACAAGCAAAGTACCAGCAAAGGAGGAAAAAAAACCTCCAGAGAAATTCCAGAGACAGGAAGTCTAGTCCTGCCAAGAATGTAATAAGGGTTAACGGAGAGGCAGTTTCTGTAAGCGACTCCAGAATGTTTCCTTCCTGCCTTCCTTACAGGATTAGACCAGTAATTTCTTCTAACAACTAGTTCTCTGAACTGCTTAGAATGTTAACAACTGGTTCTAGCAAATAAGTGCAAACTGGTAGAATCCCACCCGATTATATCTCTTAAACATTATTTACTAATTGTATGTGTTGGGGAAATTAGAATCTGGATCTTCTCCCACTTTGCAGTCTTATGGAATTGCTGCATTTTATAAATGCTCAAGATGGCATTTGACTGTTTCTGTATAACGGATTTTTTTGCAGTGAATTTACCAAGAAGAAACTTGGGGAGGTTAAGCTTCATGTATTTTCTTGATTATGCTTTTATCACTGATGCAATAACATTAAGCTGCTCTTTAAAACAGCATGTGCAAAAAAACACTTGTCAGAGCATGAACATGCATAGATTCCTTTTGAATGCAATCTACAACCCAAAAGATATTTTAATTTGTGATTTTATATAACTATCGTTTATGATATTTTACATCAATCCTATGTGGGATATATTTTAAACTATTTTGTCAATAGAAATTATACCAATTGAATAAAGTTTTGTTTCACAGAGGTCCTTTTGTAATGGAAATATTTAAAAGCTTGTTATATCATTTAATGCTAGTAAAAGAGGGGAAGATAATATTGAGCTCTCAAAAAAAGGAGGTTTCAAGTCTGGTAAACTTCGTAAGACAGTCATTTATAAAATCATGTAAAGAACAACTAAAACTAATCCTCATGTTTTTCTCCATAGTTTTATTGCTAGGGGTCTTTCTTTTGGTTCATTCCTTAATTTATTAATTAATCTTCCTCTGCAAAGAAGAACCTTAGGCATGTAGGGGGAAAAAATCAAAGCTAAACAGGAGTGAAGCATATCAGCTTTTTATCCCTTCTCATAAGTTACAGTACTCTGCAAATTACCAGAGGTATTTGGTATTGAATATTTGTGTGTTTTCACATCTCTGCCTAATAGTGCAACTTCTTCAGAAGAAGTTAAAAGAAAGTGATGAAAGTGAGACAATACGAAAAGACTGGCATATGGTTAGGTAATGTAGTACCTTTATCAATGACCTCTTATATAAGTTGGTACTTCCGAAGTATCCTGTTCGACCTAAGTTATTAATTTATTCTTTTAGTAAAAAATAAGAGCTGGCAAGTTAGCATACTGCAAGAAAAAAATGACTTAGATCATCACTTCTATTTTTGCACCATTCTTCTGAACCCCCCCCCCCCATAAGTTCCATAGCTTTTTTTTTAAAATAATAAAGGTGAGTAGTTGTAGCTTTGTTTACAAGTATACCATCCATTTGGAAAAAACATGGGAATGGTGGGGAAACTTCCTGGGGAACCAGAAGAAATACAGGAGAAAGAAGCCTCATCATGTCACATTTCAGAAGTATGAGTCGCTATGTCCACCTTGGCAGCTGATATTCTCAATTTTCCACAATTGTCCACCCATCCTGAAAAATGGTTTATGTCTGGGTTACAACTTCTCTTCTTATAATTAAAGGCAAAGCATTGGTTTTCCAATGTGATTTCTACTTTATTGAATCTCAGACTTTGATTAATTATAAGCTGGCTTCAAAAATTATACAAAAGTCAAACCAAATAAGTCACATTATTGCTTAATACAATATATGAATGAAGTTCTGCAATATACTCTTAAGTCAGGGATCGCCAACCTTTTGGATCTAGGGACCACCAAACCCATAAATCCCGTAGACCACTAATATGAATTTTGACTTGACGGTAGCTTGCTGACATTGGGAAAGTTGGTCCCATATTCCAGAGCTGCAGTAGTCATAGGACTGGTGCAGTGGCTCCTCCACTCGGGTGCACTGGCCTGCCATGGATTGGAGGAGCTGCTCCGGGATTAAAAAAAGGCCAGTCTTGTGACTACTGCAGCTCTGGAATATGGGACCAACTTTCCCACTAACATCAGCAAGCCATCCTGGGGTAGATTTCCCTCCCCCGCCATTTGGTCTTACCTTCCAGTTCCAACTTGCGTGGTTCTACTCAAGGTAAGATTTGCGCTCGGTGGAAGGGTGGGGGCCAGCAGGTGGACAGGCGCAGCCTTGTGTTCCCATGCAGCCTGGGTTAATTGTTTTGGGGGGAGTGCTTTGGGGGGGGGCACATTTCTCTGCGGACCACCAAAATTTTCTCACGGACCACTAGTGGTCTCTGGTCCACCAGTTGGCGACCACTGCTTTAGATGCCAAGTGGACTGTTTAATTGTAACTTGGATGAATCGGTGGTTTAAAAGAAAAATCAATACCCAAGAATGTCTGGAAACATGTTGAAATACCTCACGCTGCTCCAGCGATTATTTTACATTTGGCAGCTGGCAAATTTCAAATCCTGTGATCTCCCCTTTCTACAAATCTTTCCTTTTGTAATTTGCTTGTCGCAGATTATGCAGTTTCCTCTCTTTACTTGCTACTATTGAATCTACATTAGGAAAGTCGGTTTCAGGCAAGAGAAGGAGAAAATAAATCTTAGTTCACAAATCAAAGTCAAAGTCAAACAAACCGCATATTATGCTTAGTATTGGATTTGAATAATCAAGTGTTTGTTCAGAATAGTGATAAAATAACATTTTAGGAACTCCGAACTGACTAGCTAACTAGACAATCTGTGATCATAGGTCATCATTCCAGAGATACTTTCATATCTAAATAGGGAAACAGAATGACCGTGGGTAAACAAAAAAATACCAGCAGCAGGAACAACTTCCAATTTCCTGCTGGCTTCCCCATAGATTTTCATTGTAGGAATCTGATGGGGAAGGAAAGTCAGTTGGAAATGATGATCACTGGCTGACTGGGAAAATGTGGCAGCATTGAAACAGGCACAGCTTTGCCAAATTTCAATCCCACTGGAGCCCTATTGTCCTATTTCTATTTGACTTTTCATTCACTAGAGGAGGCTTTGGACCTTCAAATATTATGGACCACTCCTTAATTCTAAGCAGAATAACAAAAACTTGTTTATGAGCAATACGTCTATCAACATCTATATCTATCCTTTCTTTGGCTTCCTTCCTTGAGCAGAAAAGATAAAAACAACAATTTTCCCTGAAAAGATTTTAGTGGAACTTTCCATAATTTTCAACTGACAGCTTTGTTCTAAAGCAGTGGTCACCAACCAGTGGGCTGGGGATCACTGGTGGTCCATTAGAAAACATTTGTGGTCCAGAGAAATGTCACCCCTAAAGCATCCCCCCAAAGCAATTAATCCAGGCTGCATGGGTACACAACGATGCGCTGCCCACATGGCCCGCAGGAACACAAGGCTTACGTCTCTTGCATTGCGAACAACATAAGGTAGTGAGGGGAGGGAGGAAAGGACAATGGTGGGGAACTTGCCCCACTCACCCCACATGCCTCGCCTGGCCACCGGGCTGCTTCTTTCAGCTTCTTCTGCTTTTGGCTGCACACAAGGAAAGCAGCAAAAGTCTTTCTTTCTCTCCCTCAAACTCCACCAGAAATGAGTCTTTGGGACCCTGCATAGCATCCTGCTCAAAGAGGCTGCACTGGCATGACAAGTCTCACAATGACTCATTTCTGGTGGAGTTTGGGGGAGAGAAAGACTTCTGCTTCTGCTGCTTTCCTTCCATGAAGCCAAAAGTCTCTCTTTCTCTCGCCCTGAGAACGGAGCTGGAGACAGTACCCTGCGTTCCCAAATAAAGAATGATCAATCGGTAGGAAAATGGGGTGGGGAATTTTTCTGCAGACTTTTTTTGGGATTTTTCCAGGGTCTGGTCTGCGGGATTTAAATTTATGAGTTTGGTGTTCCCTGAGGTCCAAAAGGTTGGCGACCCCTGTTCTAAAGGAACATAATGATTCGTGTCTTAAATATAAATTTCTCATAATTTGGGAAGAATTTGGCTGTTGGCACAACTCACCAAACTGCAAAGTAAGCATATTTTTAACCTGGAAAACTTAGCCATCATTGAATTCAATTCATGCAACATACCAATTAATATTTTGTTAAGATATTGCTTATTGAATAATTTCACACAAACTGGAATATAAAAATTACATATGTTATACTGTACATCACAGACTATGGCCACAGACCCCCAAGACCTAAGATTTAAATCATTTATTCACGCCCTCACGGACCGCATGTGATGACATCGCAGCCCCTCAGGGATCCACAGACAGGTTGAGAACCAGTGTTCTAATTA
Source organism: Pseudonaja textilis (assembly GCF_049901715.1). Lineage (NCBI taxonomy): Eukaryota > Metazoa > Chordata > Lepidosauria > Squamata > Elapidae > Pseudonaja > Pseudonaja textilis. Next base: position 101,360,303 of record NC_142008.1, on the reverse strand, counting down.
TATATAATGCATTAAACAAGAAACAAGCAAATATTATTTTGAAGTAACTTGTAAATACAAAAACAAATTTAAATTTACAAATGGTATCAGCAAAAATAGGCCAAAAGCTGATGTCTGATCATACACAGTCCATGTTTATATAGCAGAATAGTATTTCTACATTGCATTATTCGCACCCTTAAATTCTGAAGGATTAGTAATATAAAAACAGCAATTTGATTTGCACTAGGGAATGTTAACATTGTCTAAAACTTAATAAAAAATCTAGCTTGTGATTAAGCACATTGTGCAATCCAACTGTTGTAATTAATTTATAGTTTAATGTGTTCATTAAATCAGTTCATTAAGTGCATTGGCTGTATAGTAAATTGCTTCTAAAAGAATTCATCTGAATACGTGTATAAATAGTATATACTGACAACAAATCCTTGTATAATTATGCCTTGCTTTAGTAAACAATATAAACTAACATCTCAGATGTCTCAAAACTGTTTTTTACACATGCACATAAATATAAGTATGTATTAGTGTGTAACATTGTAAGTTTAACTTCCTTAACTCCATTTTTCAATCAGTGTTTCTATTGATGCTTACGTTATGTTGATGTAAACTACCACTTAAATGAGAAGGGCCATATAGAAATGTTAACACTTCAAAAAAAAATCTTGCCCTAAGAAATCACCAAGAAATTATCTCCTGTATAAGATAAAATAATGTTGCCATTTTAGGATTCAATAGTCCTTGACTTAACAATGACAACCACGTTTCTGTTCATAAGCAAAACAGTTGTGAATTCTGCCCCATTTTATGTTTCTTGCCACTTGTTAAGTGAATCACTGCAGTTGTTAGTAAGTTGTTAGGAATCTAACTGGGGGGGCTGCCACAATCATATTAAAAGCAGTATTAAGTCACTTTTTTAGTGCTAATATAATTTCGAATGGTTTTAAGTTGAGAACTAGCTGTGCTCAAAACTAGACTCGTGTTGGAGGACATAGTTATTCAAACCTTTACATCACGTTTGCAACCTTAAATGGCAAGATTGACCCAGCAGACTAAGCAAAAGGGAAACAAACCCCATTAAGGGTTTAATCTGATGCTAATGGTGCGCACTCGTTCTGCTTCTCTTTTATATGGTCAGATCAACCTTGGTCGTTTCTGCCATGAAAATCAAGGATATTCAGACCTGGTTTTTATCTGAGATCAATCAAATGATATGCTTGGAGGCAACCCTTTTGGGGGTAAAAATGATGGGGAAATTCACTATTTCGAGAACTATTTCTCAGCGGATCCTTTAACTGCAAGCAGACAAGCAGGTACAAATATCACCCCTCCCTAAAGCTCGCTGTTCACGGAGTAAGCAGCGAAGCTATTTATAGAGCAATGGACGGTCACGTGATTTCGAATGACGTCACTAAATGTTGTTGTTAGTGTTTGGCGGTGGTAGCGGCGGGCGAGCAAAGCCAGCTGCAAAGATGGAGGAGAAGAGGAAAAGGAGGAGGTGGTTGTGGTTATGAAGGGTTGCCGCGGCAGGACAGCCGGTTATAGTTTTCTTGTTGGAGAGGGGAGGGAGGGTCAGGAAGAAATCGATCTAGGGTAGGCCGGGCCCAGTAATTGCAGCTTCCCATCCTGCACGCACATCTGCAAGGAAAGCAGCCGCAGCAGCAGGAACGCGCCATTTTTCCCCGATCTTCTTCCAGGTAAAGAAAGAGAGCGGGATGGCTGAAGCGTGTCGGCGGAAAGCTTGGGGTTGGTGCTGCCCATTGCGCGTGCTAGCTAGCTTGCTTGCTGTTGTTGCTGCTGCTGCTGCCGCCGCCGCCGCCGCCGCTGCTGCCGCCCCAGCCCGCCGGTGGCTTGAACGCTGGAGGTTCCGCAGCTGCTCGCCAAAGAAAGGATCTGAAACTGCAGAGCGGCACACGGCGGGAGGTGGGGGCAGGGAGGAGGTGGCGGGATCCGCGCCGGGCTGGGGTGGGGGGGTGTCTCCGGTGTGCCTAATTTTTGCCTAAAGACGTGGCTGTCCGAGCCAGGTGGAAAGAGGGTGGAAATGGAGAGGCTGAAACGCGCCCGTCGGAAAACTAACGGGCCGCTTGCGGGGCGATCATGTTGCCCAACGCGTAGAGTATACAGTCCAGGGTGGAGTTGGGGTGTTGCTTCACAAGGACACTCCGCCTTCCGCCCTGTCATTGAAGACGGTGGCTCGCTTCTCTTTGATGGGGCAGCCCAAAAGGGACCTTTCTCCCCCACTAGTGCCACTGATAAACTCCTGGACTACAACTTCCACCATTGGAAGAAGGATCTAGCGACGACCGACTGGGAATGTTGGGCTTTGTAATCTGACATATCAGTAGAATCCCAGGGTCGGAGAAGAGTAGGGAAAGCCTCGGATGTGGGGCTGCTCCTATAACAATGGAAGACTTCTCAAGGCTTTAGTGCCAGAAATGGGTGCGAGTTACAAGACAGACAAAAAGATTGGCTTTGAGCCTTTTTCAAAACACAGAAACTGTCCCTGTTACTTGCTGTGTTCAGTTCAGTAATACTCTTCTGAAGAGGTGGAGGCTTTTTTACTCTGATCTCTTCCCATCATTTTGTGTATTCTTCCACTAGCTCTTTCAGTGGTTTTTATTTCCATATTTCAACATTCTTAACTTGGTTCTGGAAATTCTTTTCCCTGTCTGTCTTGTGCAGCTTGTATGAGATTGCTAAAACAAACCATAAGCAATAAAAAAAAGACTTAAGCATCATAATTGTTCAAATCTTGTGGCAAACTTACTCTGAACCCCTTTCCATTCTTTGTTTGGGGTTTCCTTCTTCCTCCTTCCTTTTCTGACCTTTGAGACAGTAATAAGAACATATACTTTGAAGGTTGATTGTGCAAAGAATAATATTCCTGCTGATGCAGACATCACATCATATGTTTGTATCATAGAAAAATAAAATGAAGGTAAGAGAGGAAAATAAATTAGCGCAAAAGAACCTTTAATGTTCCCCTCCCCTTTTATTTGCATTTTTTGATTTTTTTTACTTCTTTGTATCTTGACAAAGCTTTTCTGTAATCTGGGAACTGTTCTTTCCTATAGCATGCCTTGGAATGTAAATTAATACGACTTAATGAATACCATGTTGATAAATTTGGGGAGTATTATTTTGCTGCAGGGCAAAAGCAAGAATTTTAAAACTAAGATATATTATGACATAAATTTTGATGACCTAACAATCTTTTGATTAGATACAATATCAAGTTAGTAGAAACAATATGGGACAAGGGGCAAAACCAAAAAAGGTAAAAGAACAAAATGTTTACAGTGTTAATTAGTAATGTTGAAACATGATTAGACCTAGAATGTGGTGCAAATAGCTTACTGTACATCTTTCCCACTTAGAATAGAATATTGCAACATTTTATTTGGGCAGTTCAACTGGCAATTACTTTATTTTGATGAAATTATGAATACTTTTCATTGGATAGATGCATACCAATTTATGATGGCTGCAGTTTTAAATTTGTAGACAAAAACCAAATGCATACTTCACAGAAAACTTGTCTTTCTTGAATAAGATATATCAGCTTCTTGTTCTCTCATGCTATGTTTAGAGGAAGTAGAAAAGACAGCAATACAAGAGTAATCAATTATATGGACTGCTGAGTTTGCAGGTCTTTATATTAGCTTTAAGAACATCTTTCTAGCCGTCTTAAGTAAAAGAAATCAAATATCCTTTCTCTGCCCATTTTCCTTGAAAATAACTTTAAATGGTTCTGAAGTATTAATATGCATAATTGCCTGTAAAAGCAGCCACAATGTCTCTAATTTTCCAAAAATAATATTTGTAAGCTTCATCACCTGATTTTTGAGATTCATGTGATTAAAAGTTCTGAAATCTTTTTGAGGTATTTTTGTTATAGCTATTTATCATCATGACTTGTTAGCACAATTGTTTCATATTCTTCTGTATTCCCACCACCTTAAAAGAATTAATTCCAGGGCAATGTGTGCACATGTATGGTTGCATGAAAGAGTTTATACAGGAAATAAGCAGAGTTTTAATTGCTAAGGCTGAACTTCTATTTGGGCTTCATTTCTTGGGAAGGGAAAACCAGAAAATTTATTTCCTTCCCTTTCAGGATCTTCATCACCGGTGGGAAGAATAATAAAAGCAACAGTAAATGGTACAATAGTTACACTGGTGTTTTTTTATTCAAAGTTTAACTATAGTTGTTCTTTTAACCCATTTCTCAGTTCTAGAGCAACTAATCAGAGCTACGCATTGCTGAACAGCATGATTTCACAATTGATGAAAGCAGAGGGGTTACTAAAATGAGCAATCCTCATAGTTAACCAAAAGTTGTCTTGTAGCTTCTGGATTCCAGAAAGTTCTCTGTTTGAAAAAGGTAACAAGAGAAGTAGCAGACCAAAAAATAAACCCGCAACAACACTAGACAACCTATGACCTGTTGGGCCAATCCTTTCAGAGATATTTACTTAAAGAGAAAAACAATGAATACAGGCAGACAAAAAAGCAGTGGAATACAAGCAGCTTCTGACTTCCTGCTGACTTCCCCATTGACATTGCTTGTTGGAAGCTGGTAGTGAACATTAGTAGTCATTTCTCCTCCTTAGCTGAACCATGAAACTACTTGCTACTTCTCTGGGGGATGTAAAGCAAGAGAGCCTTGACCACTCTCCATCCCAGGATATCTCCAATGAAAGGGTGGCTGAGGTGCAGCATAGGTCAGGAAAGGTGCATGGGTATGCACAAGAGGTGCTGCAAGGTTAGGAAAGGTCTGTGGAGCTGTGCAAGTGGCCAGTGCATGCAGGTGCAGAGGGGCTGGGAAGGGTTATGTGGGTGATTAAGTTTACACTTCCTGCTGGCTTATCCATTGACTTATGGGAAACTGGCAAGGAACATTTAATGACAGCCACATAACTAATTGATCACATCAACACAGTGGTGCTGAAGGACCATAGCTTTCCTAAATTTAATTCCCAAGAAGTAATAAGTCTCAGCATTCTGAAAGTTAGTCCCTTAAGGTATACTGGTTCAATAATTGTTGCCCTATGAGGCAATTGAAGGTTACAAACAGGCTACTAAACATGAGAGTTTTAATGGTATATAGATAGAATGGATAAATTCTTAACACACTTATATGGTCACCCACAAATGCCATTTGTCCTTCATACAGAGCTTCTTTTTGTCTCCTGTTTTATAACCTAAAAGTGTTGGACACTGATCTCACTTGTTTTCATCAATTTGTCACAGAATATTTTTAACAATTTACAGGACGTTTCGGGGACAAATATAATTGTTCTCTTGGCAGTTTTTGATTATAGAAGCTATGACCTGGCTCTTGGTACTTTTAAACATTAGTCATACTTTGATTTTCTCATAGTCTCTGGCTTATCATTGTTTTAATCCACCCTAGCATGATGTTACACTTCTATTTAGCTGTGCTTTCCAGTGGACTGTATGTACTTCATTAGTCTAAGTATTCATTCAGTAGGTAGTTACGGTTATTAGGCATCATGATCACTAGAATGGGTAATTTGCTAGTCAAGCTTGCAAATAGATTATAATTCTCTCAAAAATGGATTCAGTACAGTTTTGTTTTGGAATGGGCTGGCAGGCATTAGTTGCCTACAGAATACAATCGAGTATGTGGAAATTGCCTCAGAATACCTCTTGGAATCTGGTTTTGGTAGTTTTTTTATATCTACCTCATCAAGATATGAAGAAACTTCATCTAGGTGAACTGAATGATAAATCCTTGAGGTGGCGGATCTCTTTGCTCTTCTCTAGTAGGTGACTTACCTGATGGACCTGCCAAGAAGGTACCTTGATAGAGCACGCTTGAACTCTACTGCCCATAGAGAGTTAAATGGCATGTGTGTTATGTTTCTGATTGACATATGTAACTTGCCATGCTTTGGGTACCTCACAGGCATTTAAGAATATAACTTGTTGGACAGGAAATACCTGGTTCACAATGATGGCCTTTGCTGAATGACCATAGGTAAATCATTGTTACTTTAACCTCTACCATCCTCCACTGCCATGTGTAATGCAAAGAAAACAATGTTGACTGTTACAAAGCTGCTGAACAGGATTACCAGAAAATATGTTCTGGAATCGTGAACATATCACGTGTAAAGTTTTCAACTAGATGACCTCAGTTTTTTCCCTAACACCACTTAGAATTTCATCCCCAAATTTCTACTTTGACTCTTCTTCTTTCAGTTAGAAAAAAAGATGTGTTCCTTACAGCAGAGGTCACTGGAAGTTGTTTAGATACTATAAATCAAATTTCCCCCAATAAATACTAAAAATAGTGAAGTACAGTATTGCCATCTGTAGCCTTACTTTTTTTCCAAACATTCTTAGAAATGGGTAGGACAATTATGTTTAAATTTCTGTTGCTAAGCAACACAGTTGTTAAGTGAGTTTTGCATCATTTTTCAAACTTTCTTGTCATAGTTAAGTGAATCACCGCAGTTACATTAGTAACACAGTTGTTAAGTGGAACTGGCTTCTCCATTGACTCTTCTCAGAAGGTCGCAAAAGTTGATCACATGACCCTGGGAAGCTGCACAAGTACATGCCAGTTGCCAAGTGCCCAAATTTTATCACATGATAGTAAGGATGGTCATAAATGTAAAAACTGGTCTTAAGTTACTTTTTAAAATGCCATTGTAAATTCAACCAGTTACTAAATGAATGGTTGTATTTCGAGGATTACCTATATTAACATTTGTCTTAGACACACATACAAGTTTTTATTTTTTTGCTGTCTCAACTCTTCAGAGGGGAAAAAAGCCCCTCACCAGTCTATAATTTAATTTTTTTTCTGTAAGCAGATCAGGAGAATCCTTGTCTTACAACTATTTGTTTAAAGTTACAGTGGCACTAAAAAAAGTGACTTATTACCATTTTTCGCACTTATGACCATTACAGCATCCTTGTGGTCACGTGATCAAAATTCGGACCCTTGGCAACTGGCATGAATTTAGGATGGTTGTAGTACCCGGCATCAGGCGCTCAACTTTTGTGACCTTCTGACAAGGAAAATCAATGGGAAAGCCAGATTGACTTTAACAACAGTGTTACTAACTTAATGACTGTCGTGATTCACTTAACAACTATGGCACAAAAGGTCGTAAAATGGGGCAAAACTCCCTTAAACAACTGTCTTAGCAATAGAAATTTGGGTTTAATTGTGGTTCTAAGTTGAGGATTACCTATAGTTATAATTTGAATCTGAAGCCAGTGCCTGAATATGGCATTTGACACTTTCATTGAGACAACTCCATGCCTTTATGCATTAATGTTATATATTACAAACAAATTGAATACTTAACTGGAAAGTTAAGCCAAAGGCTTTGATTTTTCACTTTCCTTGCCACCAACAATGAAACTGCTGCTGTGCTGCCTGAGAGCCTGAAGGAAGATGATGACTTGATACAGTTGGGAATTGCACAGAAGAGCACGTAGTTTATTGTAAATAAGCTTAATAGCCAAAATCTTGAGTAATAACATTGGCATGCAGGAATTAAAGCTCTGTGGTTTAGCCTATCAGGGTAACAGTAGCCTTGATCGTGTCTGCTACACATGCTGTGCTATGGGTATCAGTTCATTCATAACTTGAGTTATTTATTGTATACTCCTTGTGTTTATGTATGAGTAAATAAAACAGTTTTATCAGTTGTTTTGTTTCTGTGGCACGTGTGGGTTTTTATGTGCAGGCAGTATCTAAAATAAACTTGGAAGATAAGAGTACAAATTCATACTGGGTTTTTTTCCCCTAGATATCTGCTCCCTATTGTGTTGTTCCCTCATGAAATGGGTAATTGTTTGCTGTGTATTTAATCCATTGAGTCTACAACCTATATATTAGTGACAGCCCGACCTAGGCTCACTGCCTTGAGCTGTCTCCTCTGCATTTGATAAAAACAGTTTTTCTCTTTTGCCTTAGATTCTCTGATTTTATCAAGGACTATTTTCAGCTGATCAGTGAATCCATGAGAGAAAATTCAAACTGAGGTAAAATAATCAGATATATAAACAACATCTGTAAAGAATGAAGAGACTTGTGGCTACTTAGCCAAATATGCTGTGATAGAAAGGTGCTGACTGGCAGTGTTGTGTTCATGTTGAAAGGAGCATGTGATAACATCATATCACTGTTTCTCTGCAAATGTGATGGTGAGCAAGATTAAATAAACTATTTTGAAATGGGTTCCTTCTGTATTATCTTGGTTAACTTCTTTTGCAGTACTGGTTGATCCTGGCTGGTTAGTCTTTTTCTGTTAGGCTAAGAAACAGAATATTAATGTTTCTTTTCCCTTTTTTTTCCCTCCAAGGGCTCCCAAGAAGGATTTCCTTTTCTCTTCAAGGGATGCTCTTACAGAATTGGCTAAACAGATTGTTCTGACTATCAATCCCCATCCGTAAGTGAAGGTGACCTACCATAGGTCCAGATCTGAAAACCAAAGCCTTCTCCTTCCTGATTTGTCATCAATCGGCCATTTACTAAGAAGGAAAACATGAGTTCCAATAATGAATCAGGTAAGTAAAAATCAGGCAAAAGGGACTGAAAAAGTGAGGCAGTTGGGTAGTTTTCTTGGGTTTTGTCAGGTTGAAACAAGGAGATGTATGGTTTGGGGCTGGTGAAGATGTGGCTATTTCAGATTCTGTTAAGGAAGGTCAGAGTTTCACTTGGGAATTTGCATCTCTTTATACCAAGGGTCTTCAAACTTGGCAAGTTTACGATTAATGGACTTCAACTCCCATAATTCCTGACCTGACTGGAGGAGGAATTCTGGGAGTTGAAGTCCACACGTCTTAAAGCTATCAAGACCCTTGCTTTATACTTTGCAGTAATTTAATTGATAATGTATTTCAAACTACCTGTAGTTGCTAAAGTTCAGCAAGGAGTAACTACTACAATCTCTCCTTCATTTGTTATAAGGGAGGTTGAAAGTTTCTATCTTTCCAGTGCTAAGCAAGCTGTTTACACACAGGCAGGCAGACAGACAGACAGACAGACAGACACAGACAGGCAGACAGACAAGCATTCTAGGAAAGAAATATACCAATTATGATTTTTTTCAGAATAATTCAAAACAATTTCTTGTGATTAAGTATGAATAATACATGTGTGTTAGAAATACATACATTAGTGGTGGATCAGTAATGAAGTTGATGCGGAAACAGCCTCAGTGATACCAGAATATAGGCAGTCCTTGACTTATGACTACAATTGGGATCAGACTTTCTGTTGCTAAACAAAACAGTTGTTAAGGACAGTAAGTCATGCCTGACTTTATGAGCATTTTTGTCATGTTGCTAAGCAAATCACTATAGTTAAGTGAATTACATTAAATGAATCTGGCTTCCCTCAATTATTTTGCTTGTCAGAAACCAGTTGTGAAGGTCACAAACAGCATGACCCCCCCCAACATGCTGCCGCCATTGTAAATTAATGCTGATTTCCACATGATTGTGGGAATGCTGTGATGGTTGTAAGCATTAGTACCCATTTTAAGTCACTTTTTTTTAGTGCAGTTTTAGTTTCAAATAGTAGATAAACTAATAGTTGTAAGTTGAGGACTACTTGTATGGTGAAGTGTAAAGAAAAGTGTGACTTGTCTGTCTGCTTGACTCCCACCACGTTGTATATCATCTATAGTAAAGAGAATAGCACTGCAGTTGCATTGCCTTGCATAAAACTCTTTGCTAATTTAGTGCCCCCAGAGATGCTGGGGTGACTCACAACTGTTTGGGAAGTTGTGGTCCTAATTTTGATTGAGACCATTTGGGGAAGGCTGTCCGACTTCTATGTACATTTCTCATTTCCTTATCGTGTTTCAATTTTAGACAAAACCATCCTTTCCTGTACACATTCTTAATAATTTTCTATCATTATATGTGGAAGAGAATTGAGTCTGATGATTTAGTGACTCTTTCAAGTTTACAACACTTGTGCATTTGAACACTTTTGGAAATTGTTGGGATGTGGAGTAAAGCCTCTTCTTCAGAATTGTGGGGATGGACAGATTGATATGGAATAAGTTGCTTTTATAGGCATTCCATCCTCAGATTGTTTATCTCTTACCAGCACTTTGAACTTAATCCGAAAAAAAAATAGTGATCAATCCTCTTGTGCTGTACAAATATGTACGGTACTTGCTCATTTGTACATCTGTCTTGATCTCATGTTCTGGGTTTTCCAACTGTGAAATTACATTTTTCTACTTTTATATTGATTTTGCCTTGTATGCAAACAATTTGAATATTTTCAGAGTGGATATATAAAATATTTGATTGACTTATAACTTGTTGAATCTTTCCCAAGAAGATTAAAGTTTCATTCCTTCGTTCAGTCATTCATTCAGTTCTCTAACTTTATTATTTTTATAAATAATTCAAGGTGGCAAATACACTTAATACTCCTTCTTCCTCCTATTTTTCCCATCACAGCAACTATGTGAAATGAGTTGGGCTAAAAAAGAATGACTGGGCCAAAGCTGACTTTTATGCCTAAGGTGGGCTTTGTACTCACAAAGTCTTCTGTTTTCTAGTCTAGTGCCGTAACCACTGAGATAGTCCATTCCTTCATACTTTCTTAGCTCAGTGTGCTCCCTTCCAGATAACCTCTGGAAGTGACAGAGGATAACTTCGTAGGACAGGCTAATGTTACCCAGCTTTTGATGGCTTTTCTAATTGGAGAACTCTGTAACAATACATAACAAAGCTTGCTATTTGCTTTTAGCTTCTAATTCTTTGTCAAACATGAATTGCAAGTAATGCCTGTTTGGGAAGAATAAGAAATACTTTTGGGCACAACTTGGAAAGAATTTTGTAGGGTGAAGAATCTACTTAAATTTCATAATTTTTCCCCGCAAGTAATTAATATAAATTTCCTGTAGAAAAAGAACAAAAAGGAAGAAGCGTTCTCTCAAAATTTGTATTCAAAAGAGAAGAAAATAGTGCTATTCCTAAAGAGTGTATTGTGTTCAAAATCCATTGTGTGAGAATAAAGGAATGCAACTTTGCTAATAAAATACTTTTCTTTAGTATTCTTTTTATGTTCATGCATAATTTTAAACATCCACAAGATTGTTTCCAAATTCATGAAGCAAGACCAAAAGGTGAGTTTAAATTGTGTTACAGAAGTTGCTGTGAGCATTATACCCTATTAAACATTAAAGAGAAATATTTGAAAAAACAAACAAACATAGCAATACATGTTGTATTTTGAAAAGAGCATAAAAGTAAAGATAGTCCAATGACATGGGCTGTGATTAGAGGGATATATCTGTCTCTTTGATGGAGTACCTGGTTTGAACACTGTATAACTGAAACAAGTCTTTTAAATTTCATTGAGTTTTAGGCAAACTTATCTTTCCAGTTGTTTTTGACTTCAAAATGTCAATGACTATGCTAGTTAGATTACTGAAATCAAACACATCTGAAGAAATTTGAGAAAGCTATTCTAGACTGAAACTGCTCATCTATTGTCAATCCCTTCAGAGATTTTTTTTTTAATTGGTAAAATTGCGGAACAGTTCTTGATCCTAGATCCTAAGTCTTAAAGTAGAGTGCATGATTAGAAAAGTCAATATGGCAGCCACAATGGTGTGATTTGCAATATACATAAAATATATATGTATATACCCACATATACATTAAAATAGGTGAAGCTTCAATTGCATCATCATAGTTGACATCTTGACTTCTTTGACCATACCCTGCTGTCACCTCTGATACAGACCAATATATTAAGCTTTCTTTTAAAAGATGGGATGCAGATATTTGTGCAGGGGACTCGACAGATAAACATAAGAAACGCAAGTCCCCTTGCTTGGCAAGGAAATGAAGAAAATGAATGAATTCTGGCTGATTACAGAATTACCCAGCTCCAAAGGACCTGTTTCATATAATTCAGGGTTAAGGGCTAGGGCTGAGAAAATTCTCTCTCTGGGGAGAAAGAATATGGAGTTATTTGGCAGGATATAAGCCAACATGGGTTAGTAGAAAAATAGGAATTGATAGAATGAAACTCAACAGCTTCCTGATAGCATCCATTCCTGGATAGGTTCAGCTAGGATATGGTAGAAGCGTTGCCCTTATACTAGAATTGGAAAAAATGCAGAATGAAGAACTGGTGGTGCTAAAATAGGGAAAGAGCTATTTGGGATCCCTGTGGAACATTTAAACTTTACAGTATAAAGAGAATTTCTGAAAGTTGCTTCTGATAGAAGCAAGTATAATTATGCATGTAATTGAATAATAATTATTATTATTTTTTATTTTAATCATGGGTTGAAATGTGTTAAAAAGCCTATTCTCTACCTGAAAACTCACTATTGGGCATAGAGTATGACTAATAGCTGAAGATAGCTTTAGTTTATTATTGCATTCCAAAATTCAGTTCAAAAGGTCCACATTTGGATCCTGTGATTTTTGAGCTAATAAGTCAAGGAGGTTAATGGTGGAATAGGAGCAGTTTCCCAAGGGTCTTTTACTTCCATTTCCACCCTTATTTCTTGGGAGGAGAGAGGGAGTGTAATGGCAAAAAATGACAATTGCTGCTGATTTTCAGCAGTTTGACCTTCATTGCTGGTAACCTGCGTTTGCCAATCCTTGTTTTTAATAACAGAACTTTTGCTGGAAACTATATAGAATGCTTTCTGGATTATTTCAGCCTTAGTCACAGATTGCTATGGGCTACAGACTGTTTTCAGCCCACTCGTGGATGCCCCTGTTAATTTTACTGTTGATACTCATATTAACTGCAGAAGACAATGTGATGTCCATGATCTGTATTATGCAAAGGTATTTTTTCAAAGAAACTCTTTACTTTTTATAATATTTTATGAAAATGTTTAATAGTAGAAAGATAATAAACTAATACAAAATTAGAAAATAGGTAAAATATAGAGAAAAAGGAAAAATAACATAAAAAAGAAAAAAAATAAAAGAAATGACTTCCCCCTTCAAGATACAATTTCAAAAAATTATTATTTTCTCTGATATTTAAACCCAGAACATCTTCTTCCCATATCTCATCTCTTTATCTGTAAAGAAATGATAAAACCTCATTATTCAGTCCTAATCAGCAAAAGTCCATTAAAAGTTACTAGTAATAATATATACAGTAGTTTAACTTCATCAACTTGATCAATTTCACATTCCTTTATTTTACTTTTAACACAGTAATATATTTCTCTCAAAATATAAAGAAGCCCTCTCCTTCTCAAATCTTACTTAGGATCTATAAACAAATCTTTAGAGATTCATTTCTTGTATCTAGTTAAAAAACATTAAAAGTTACCAGAAACAACAACGTATTAAGAATCTTCATGTTTAATTCCTTTTAAGCAACATCTATATCTGGTGGTGACACAGTGGTTAGAATGCAGTATTGCAGGCTAATTCAGCCACATCCAGGAGTTCGATCCTGATCAGTTCGAAGTTGACTATCCTTCCAGCCTTCCGAGATTGGTAAAATGAGGACCCAGATTGTTGGGGGCAACATGCTGACATTTGTAAACCATTCAGAGAGTGCTGTAAAATATAATGGAGTGGTGTATAAGTCTAAATGCTGTTGCTATATTTATTTAAACTTTAATAAAGTAAGCCAACTTTGTACTCCTTTCCTTTTAACACCATAGCCTATCACTTCCATCTGAAAATAAAGCAAAACATCTGTTTCATTGATTGCTTACTTACCTTTTGTAGATCTCCAGAGCTCACATTGGGGAAGGAGGACAGACCTCTCCACCCCTTGGCATCTCTGCAGGCCACATGGGATGGTCCCAGAAGTGGGTGCCATGTTTAGAGTAGCCACAATTCATTGTATTTCTTCAAAACTGGAGCTTACTACTAGGACAATGCCATGGAGCCTAGAGAAGCCAAAGGATGGAGTGGTCTCTTCTTCCTAAACATGAGCTCGGGAGAGCTACAAAGATAGCTTTGTGGAGACGTAGCAGCTATGTGCCCCGTCATCCCCAAAGCCTGCAAGGAGCCATGTGGGGGGGGTGGGGTGGAAATATAGCAATGTCCCCACAATCAATCATATAGATGAATGCACCTAAATTTTGTGCATATAATTATGTGGAAGCTGCAGCAGCTATAACTTTGAAACCAGGCCATAGATAGCTTTGGGACGGGGGGAAAGTCCATCATAACTTCAATCAGTTGCTAAATGTGCTACAAGTAGTCCTCGACTTACAACCATTCATTTAGTGACCATTTGAAGTTAGAATGGCATTGACAAAGGTGATTTATGACTGTTTTTCACATGACCACTGCAGGATCCCATGGTCACGAGATCAGAATTTGAATGCTTGTCAACTGGTTCATTTTTGTGACGGTTGTGATGTTCTGGGGTCATGTGATCACTTTCTGACAAGCAAAATCAATCAAGTGAAGCCAGATTCACTTAACAACTGTGTTTCTCCCTTAAGAATTGCAATGATTCATTTAACAATGGTGGCCAGAATTCACTTAACAACTGTCTTACTTAGAAACATAAATGTTGGGCTCAATTATGGTCATAAGTCAAGGCCGACCTATATCAGACTTGCAAGATTCACTTCATGAACTCTTTTATCATAAAACAGAACTGGATCATTTGGTTCTATTTCCTATCTTATCTACCTGGGAAGGCTGACATTGGCTGTGCTGAAAGTGAAGCTATCTTCAGTCCACCATTGCTGCTCTGGAAGTCCATTTTCAAACAAAATCTTAATTTAAACAGTGCATTTGTGCTTTCATAAATTGGTGGATGATTTAATTTAGTTTGTTGACGAAAGCTCTGCGTAGCTTTTCATGTTAAGGACTAACAGATCTTTGTGGGGACTTCTTTAAAGCTGAACATCTTGATGAGTTGTACTTCAAAAGGTTTCTTGGAAGCCATGCCTACTCCGAAATGTGAGGAAATTGATTGTGGTTCCACCAGAAGCATATGGTTGTGAAAATGCCTGATTAGAAGATGAGATCCAAGTCACAAAGCTTCACATTCCTGTCCAACCACAAACTAATTGATTGATCTTGTGCCAGTTCCTTTTTTTCAGTCAATTTCCCAAGATTATTGTATAGCTAAAACTGGCAAGTGCTAAATGCTGGACCGTTTCTTTACATTGTAAATATGAAGTGATATAGCAAAAGCACTTTGCACATGTTCAGAAGCCTTCTTTTGATTCTGATTGTTCTGAAGGCAGCCTTCCTGGTTTAAGATTTCAGGGTTCAACCAAGAGGAACTCATTCTGATACCTATTTTTCCCTGTTAATTTTATATGCGGCAGAAATGATATGCTGGTTTTCTCTTTGAATCAGTTGTTGATGCCCACATTAAAAACCTATCAACAAATACCAAGAAATGCAAGATGGCAGTTGAATGGTTTCCATAGCAACACCACATTTCTGTCTAGTTCATTCCCAGTCACAAGCAAGCCCTTTTCCCTCTTTACAAAAGCTAGATCAACTGGAATACAGCCTCTTTTGTTGCCGCTGAGCCCTGTGGATTTAACTGGCATGTCTAGATATGTTCAGGTGAAGTAAGGACTTTCTGTCTGCTTGTTTGGGTCCGTTCCCCTCCCCCACACACTTTAGTCCTTTTAGTCCCTACTACAGTTTTGTATTATATGTGGTGGAAGAAATAAGCTTCCTGTTTTCCTGAGCCTTTTCCCCCCTGTGTTTGGAATGTTTTGCATAAGCTTACATTGACAGTTGCAATAATGCAAAATGAAATCTATTGTTGTTATTATTATTTGTCTGCATTAGAAAAAGGGCACAATGAGAGAGGGGGTGAGCCTTATATTGTGTTGTGTAATTCTACCTAAATCATATTTTTTTGTTAAATACTAAAGTGTATCAGAATGTTCCAGAGTATGGCAGTACATGTTTCTCTTCACTAGGTTGGGAGCTGTACTTTGGCGACAGTACACAGACTTTGCGTACAAGAAGTCTGAAGTCTGCTGTCCATGGGATTTTCAGATAAAAGGGTCATGGAAAAAGGAATTATAAAGACTGCTTAAAATTGTGAAAGTTGATGGCTAAGTGAACAAAACAATGTAATTTGGCAAGAGCACTGCTATAGGTATTCCTAAGGCAAGAATATTTGAATATTGAACTAAAACTTGTAGCATCATTTACTAAAGCTTCTGGGAGTTATAGTGCAGATATCTGAAATACCTTAGTTACTCTGTAAGCATAGCTCAAGGCCACAGAATTGTGGTTAGGGAGAAGTGAAGAACTTCTCAATGTGTGTGTATATGGAATTTATTTTTTCTCACTTTTTTCAGTGGTCCAACTTGTTTCTTTTATTAATGAATATTGCATTAATGAATGTAGGTAGGAGAGGCATAAGATATACAGCATTGTGAAGTACCATTTGATATATAAATTTCAACTTTTTCATGTATGTTTTAAGACACCTTGCTGTGAATTGTTTTCACTGCTTATGTAGGTGGATGGAAGAGTACTATTAGCATGAATTAAATCAGTACATTTCTCCCATCATGGAATAATAAAATTGCTTGTTAAATGTTTTACATTTTTATTTGGTTTCATTTTGCAAAGCAAAATTCCTACATATCTTGCCAAAAGCAACATAAGAAATTTATTCTGTACTCAGCATGCCACATATTATGGATGGGAGTAAGGGAGGGATGATGAAAACTGTAATGCAACAATTAGAGACCCAATCCTTGGAAAATTACCTTTTATACTAAACATTCAGCAATAGAATTTGTAAGCCAGAGGTTGTGTCTTCAGTACATTTAAAGTGTTGACATTTTCCTGTGTGAATAAATTAACAAGAGAGCACCAAATTCTCCCCACTCAGTTTGATCCAGAGTTGAAACTCACTTACTTAGAAGGCTGGAACATAGCAGTTAAGACATATATGGGCAATTTGTGCTTCTTAGCAAATCTCAATATATCTTAGCACCTCTAGGAGCCACTTTTTCATTGCTGCATAGCTGATCAGCCATTTGGGAGAAAAAGAAATGGTTCCCTGAAGCAGAAAAATAATTTATTTCAGAAGTGCTGGTCAAAAGATGAAATCCCTCCACCTCCATTACCAAGATGTCTGGGTATGGTGAAATATTTGGGGAGGGGAGCAGTGGGACTGTGGTAACTGTGTCTGTTGTCTGATTTTTGGTCAATTTCCAGGCTAAATAATTTATAGCATTTTTCCTTTCTTTCCTTCGGTAACATCTCCGTGCAGTACAGTGAGAAGTACTTTTCTCAACTCCAAATTTATTGGAGCATTGAAGCAGAGGCCTGAAAAAAATCCATTTTTATTCTCTTCCTTCATATTGCAAGCTACTATTTGCTAATTTTGCCTTCTATCTCTTAAGCTACAAAGATATTCTTCATTTTTTTTAAAAAAAAAATGATGTTTGTGAGAAGGGAAAAAAATTCCCATCCAACTCCATTGTCATTCAGTGTCTTTATAATGACAAACTGTTTTATCATTTTGTTTTTTCTAGATAAAAATACTTTACTTCGTATTTGAGTTTCAAAATCCCTTATCAGGCAAAGATAAAAACATTTGAATTTAACTTTTATTTTGGCAGTTTGTTTCATATGATTTCATATGAAGAAATCAGTGGTCTTGAAGGAGATAGACTGTAAAGTTAGACTCCTGGGGAATGACAAAAAATTGTTGCCTGTCAGCTTCGAACTAATTCTTCCCCAAAGTCCAAGAACAAACAAAAAGTAATATTATTAAAAAGAATGGTGTACAATTTTCAAAAAAAGTACTTCACAGCATCAGAGAGTATAAACAAAGCATGTTGTTTGTATTGTAAAGATAACCAGATTGCTAACAAGGCTGCTTTAGAAGCTGTTCCTGATTGTTTCTGTGTATCAGTGAGTGCATATGTACAACCATTTCTTGAAGTGGTTGCTTTAATGATTAAAAAAGAGGCCCTTCATATATGTTCCCCTGCCTGCAAAGCACTTCTTGCATTGATTATGCACAGCCTTTCCTACTAACTTGTATGGGAAGAAATTGGAAAAAAAATATTAATATTCCACGGGGCTGGTTACTTAATGGAAAGTGCAACTTTGTAGACAGCTACAAACACCAACCACTAGGTGGTGTTGCTCAAATCTGGATGGCAAGGGCAAGTTACTAGGATGTGTTTGGGGAGATTTCTCCATGGTTTTTTTTTTGCCCTTCATTTCCCTAGACTTTTTCATTATTCACCCACTATTTTCTTACTGTTTTCTGTACATTTGAGTACAGTGTGAGACAAAAAAAAATTGTCTAGAGAAAGGGAGAGCAATAAGCAGGTCCTTCTGCACTCAAATCATGTATTTTACTGTATACTTCAGATTTTGTGTTACGTAAGAAAGTGAGCGCTACTGGAAGAGTTCAGAAAATCCATCTCTTCTAGCATGCTGTTGGATGTCTGGTCCAAACAGCTGCTGCTTTGAAGCTAATAAACAAGACTTATAATTATCCATTGGCAATAATTGATCTAATGCAGTGTTTCTCAACCTGGTTGTGGAATGCTTTAAATTGACACACAACTTAAGGTTGCTGAGGTTGAGAAACACTGATCTAATGTGTTTTCTGCACAGTAAGGTGATAAGTATAATATTAATCTCTAGCACCACACCTTTTAATCTTAATCTTTCTTTCCTTTTTCTTTGTGGTATAACTGATCGGGAAAATTATCCAAGCTTAAAATTTGTCTTTAAGATGATTTAGATGCCTCTAAACTTTATATGACTCTATGCTAGAGTTAAGAATATTGTAACAAACAAAGAAAAAAAAAGCTTTATTCTTATCAGACAGCAAGGTACAAGCATCCACATCATGGAATCTAATAAGACTAAAGAAAGGCAACCTACCATTGGTCTCAGAGTTCTCATAGTTTCTCAGTCTAAGTAACAATCAAAACATTTACAGCATGTTTTCGAAAAGTTTATGGCAATAAATACTGCAAATTGTTTGAAGGAGAAGTAAGAATCAGATATTCATATTATTTTTAGGGATCTTTTCCTTTCCCCCTTTTCTCCTCTCCCCATCCTATCCTATATTTATAAAAAATGATAATAGTGGTTACTTTATTACCAAGTTCAAAAATCCAAAAATTCCTTCATTATATTATGAACAATATAATTACACTTTATTTGGTTACTTCTATTAATGCTGCATTGAGCATTAACTTTACAGCTGTAGTTACTGTTTGTGGTATTCACAGAATTGAGGGCAGTCCCCACTCAGGTCCGCAGTTCTGGCGGGAGCGCCGATCGCTCCCATTGGCCGATGCCGTTTGACAGCCGGCTATAAAAGGAGCTGTCAAACGGCATCAGCTGTTGCCGCCAGCTGATCTGCCTTGTTAGCCTCGGCAGCCGCGGCAACCCTTTATTCTTTGAATAAAGCCTTCTAACCAAGCGCTTTGTGTCAGTCTCGTATCTCCACCGCTCCACAACACTGGCGACGAGGATGGGATACAATAAGAGGCAACCAGACATTATACAAGCTGAGCTAGTCACTAAAAAGAGCGGAGCCACTGAGAGCCGACAGCCGCTGACGCTCTCTGCGAGCGCAAAGTTTAAAAGCCTCCACAGTGAGGAGACAGACGCCGCCTGACAGGCACAGCCGCAATCGCTCTTTTAAGAGCGTGAGTTTCAAAGCCTTCACCAGCTGAGGAGACAGATGCTGCCGCCTCACGATGACTACCAGCCTGGTGTTTCCACCTTTCAAGCCAACTGCTGAGACATGGGAATCGTACAAAAATCGTTTCATCTGCTTTCTAGATGCAATAGACCTCACGGATGCCACAGACCACTGAAAGAAATCATACTTCCTTAGTTTTTGAGGGGCTGCGGTTTTCGACACCGCTACAGCTCTGGTTGCTCCTCGTTCTATTAAAACTATTCCCTGGGAGGAGCTTCAGGAGATCCTCTCCAACCACTACTCCCCTAAGCCTTCCCAAATCGCTAGGAGACATGCTTTTAGGATGAGGAAACAGTCTGAGGGGGAGTCAGCTAATGAGTATATGGCAGCTTTGCAATCAGCCGCCCTACAGTATGGGTTCAGAGATTACCTAGAAGACATGCTCCTAGATCAGATTGTCTGTGGGGTCAAGGACCTGAGTGGGGACTGCTGTCAGTTCTGTGAATACCACACTCCTTTCCCCTGGCCAGGAGCATGCGTAGTCTTGCAAATAGGCTGGCTGCCTGTGCTGGCGGCTGGACCGTCCAAGTCCTGGAGAATCTCTGGCTGGCATTGGGGACCTAGGGAAGTCCATGCTTTCAAATCCGTCAAGTCCTTGCTCACGTCTGATGCAGTTTTAATCCAATTCAATCAGCAGCTGCCCCTAGTCCTGACAGCAGACGCTTCCCCCTTTGGTGTAGGGGCAGTTCTGAGCCACAGGCTCCCAAATGGCTCTGAGGCACCAATTGCCTTCTTCACAAAATCCTTCTCTGCTGCAGAAAGAAACTACAGCCAAACTGATAAAGAGGCTTTGGCTGCAGTGGCTGCTGTTAAAAAGTTTCACAAATTCCTTTATGGTCACTACTTTGAACTTATAACAGACCATAAACCACTTCTAAGCCTTTTGTCAGGGGACAAGCAAACCCCACAGGTCCTATCACCAAGAATGACCAGGTGGACTCTGTTCCTGGCCGCCTATTCATACAAACTAGTGCATTGCCTGGGGAAGAACATGTGCCACACAGATGCCCTTAGTCGCTGCCCCCTACCAGTACCAGTCGAAGACCCTGCACCCATGCATGCCATTTTTGAGGTCAACGAACTCAATTTGCCTATTACAGCTGAAGACACTGCCACTCACTCCAAAAGGGACAGGGTAGTTGCCCAAGTCCTAGGCTGGGTGGGAAGGGGGTGGCCTGCAATTCAATACACTCCTGAATTTATGCCATTCAAGATTCGCAGGCAAGAGTTGTCATCCCTACAGGGTTGTTTGTTGTGGGGGACAAGAGTGGTCACCCCTGCCACACTACAGGAACCAACCTTAAAGGTCCTACACAAAAGCCATCCGGGCATTGTGAGGATGAAGGCCCTGGCCCGCAGCTATGTGTGGTGGCCAGGCATGGACACCCAGATCTCTAGCTGGGTAAGCTCGTGCCAGCCATGCCAAGCTACCAGACCAGCCCCACCTGCAGCCACTCCTACCAGGTGGGAGGATGCTGGGGCCCCTACATATCGACCCGGCTGGCCCAGTGCATGGGCTGACTTTCCTAGTCTTAGTGGACTCTTTCTAAATGGATTGACCTGGCTCTACTTCCTTCCACAACCACACTGGCTATCACTAGAGCCCTGACCCGAGTATTTGTCACCCATGGCCTCCCTGACACATTACATTGGTGTCTGACAATGGCCCCCAGTTCACCTCTTGTGAGTTTGAAGTATTTGCAGCCAACCTGGGTATCAGGCACATCCTCACAGCCCCTTTTCACCCTGCAAACAACGGGATGGCTGAGAGGGCAGTTAGGTCAGTAAAAGAAGCATTAGCTAGGTTTGGCCAGATAGACTGGCACTCCAAACTGTCCAGATACCTTCTGACCCAGCATACAACCCCCTGCACCACAACAAACAAGTCACCTGCAGAATTGTTAATGGGCAGGCGTCTTAGGACCACTTTGGATAGATTGCACCCCCATTACACCCCAGGCACCCCCTTGGGTTCTGATAGCCTTGCCAGGGAATTTGCCCTGCATGACCTGGTCTATGCCAGGAATTATGCAGGGGACCCATTATGGGTACCAGGACAGATTATATCAGTTACAGGGCCAAGATCCTACAGGGTCCTCCTAGATGACAGTCGTATGTGGTGCAGACACGTAGACAAGCTGAGGAGATGTTGGAGAAGGACTACTGATGACTCCCGCACCCAGCCAAGCGACCCGGTCTACCCAATGAACAACAATGGTCCCCAGCCGGGCGAACCGGTCTACCTGTCAAACGCCAAGGGACCGATCTACCCAGGGAATGACGAGGGTCCGGTCTACCCAGCAAACACCAAGGGTCCGGTCTACCCAGCAAACCCAGCAAATGCCAAGGATCCGTTCTACCCAGGAAACCCAGCCAACACCGAGGGTCCGGTCTACCCAGCTGACGCCGAAGGTTCCCAACCAGACGACCCAGTCTACCCAGGAAATGCTATGGACTCCTGACCAAGCGACCCGGTCTACCTATCCAGCTGAATGATATGCCTGAAGCGAGCTGAACGAAGAAACCTATCTGGACCACTGCCGGGCACTCGGACTAAGGCTCCTGCCGATCAGACTCGCACTCCTGCAGCTTCCAGGGCGATCCCTGGGGCAAAGGAGATTCTCTGGGACTTGGACGGTCCAGCTGCCAGCGCAGGACTACGCATGCTCCTGGCCAGGGGAAAGGAGTGTGGTATTCACAGAACTGACGGCAGTCCCCATTCAGGTCCGCAGTTCTGGTGGGAGCGCCGATTGCTCCCATTTGGCTGATGCCATTTGACAGCCGGCTATAAAAGGAGCTGTCAAACGACATCAGCTGTTGCTGCCAGCTGATCTGCCTTGTTAGCCTTGGCAGCCGCGGCAACCCTTTATTCTTTGAATAAAGCCTTCTAACGAAGCGCTCTGTGTCAGTCTCGTATCTCCGCCGCTCCACAACACTATTGTCCATCTATTAAAACAGATTTGTGGAAAAAACACAGGTAGTTCTCCAGTTACGGCCATAATGGAACTTGCCCAAGATGACCTTGCTGTATGAGCTTCACCCTCTGCTTTTCTTAATATGGTAGTTAAGCGACTGTGCGGGTCATTAGGTGGAACTCAGGGATGGGGGAGGCTCTGAGAGTCCTAGCATAGGGACGGCCTATCTGCCCCAGACTTCCCAAGGCCTCCCACGGCCTCTGAAACACCTCATGTTCTGCTTCCTGCCCCTTAGGGTCCCCAGTCCTTAGGCCTGTTTCCTACCCATCAAGTCCCTGCAGGCATCTCGACCACCCACCCTTCCCGATCCTCACAGGGCTTGAGCTTCCTTCCCACCCTCCCATCATAATTGAACTCTTACTTGAAGCTCTTCAGAGCTCAGGAGGTCAAGGGAAAGAAGGGGAACAGGCTGCTTCTTTGTTAGGCCATATGATGCAATTTCGGAATTCATCATTTTCTAAGCAGCCACATCAAAAAATGTGTTAGTAGAGCAAAGCAAGGCATTCCATTGTTGGGCTGCACTGTGCACTCCTGAACCACCATTTTCCTAGCAACTACATTTCAATGCAGCTGCTCAAAAAATGGCTTCTGCTTCTGGGATTGGACCATGTGTCCCAGCAACAGAGTGGACCATCTTCCTTCTCTAGCCTGACTCCTGAGCTTGAAAAGTAAGTGAAGAGGAGGATGTGGTGTCCAGTAGGGTGGGAAGCAGGCCCAAGACCTGTGGGGACTCTGAGGAAGTGGGAGTGGGAAATAGATAGGGTCTGCAGCACCCTTGTTGTAGGTTGTAAGAATAAATGACACCAGGGCATTGCAGCAGCCATTAACTTTGGACCGTTCATGGGTAGCTTTCTTTTTGGGGGGATGTCTACCGTAACAGTCGCTTACTGACCTGACACAAGTTGAGGATTACCTGTAAATGTTTAAATGAAGAAAGAGAAAAGTAGCAATCAAACCGAGATTACCTGTAACAAATATACTGATAAACAAATATGAGAAAGAACAGGCAGTTGAAACTATGCACTTAACATCTCACCCCTTTGCTAAACTTAGGAGATGGGTAAGTCCTTTTCCACAGTATAGTAACTGAATGGCAGCTAAACCTCTTACTGCTCAA